>NC_065523.1:19635589-19692225 GCF_006386435.1 Epinephelus moara | reverse complement strand
ATTCGCATCCTCCCATGACCCTCTACCACTGTGCCAAATTTCACATGGATTGACCAAGTCAGTGAGGAGAAAAACGTGGAACAGACACACAGAGTTTTCGTCATTATATAGTAAGAAAGATTGTTTGTACTATTACGCAAATAATATTAAGCAAAATATGTCACATTACATAATGACCGACACTGAGCCATTATTTAGAGAAAAAGGCCTTCAAAGTTTGCATAATGATGACAGCAAAGATCAAACAAAAGCCTAAAATTACCAAAAATTGAGATGTGTAAATTTCTGTTTATTCTTACATGGGTTGAAGAATGAAATGGACTGGGGGTTAAGGGGAATGATCCCTGCCTCCTGCTGAAAATAAACAAATCGTCTACTGAATAAACTCAACAAATAGGCAGTATTTTCAGTATTATGATGTAATGCAGCAGCGTACTCCGGCAGAAGCTGTTGCTCAATTGCTGTGGGTACAGTCAATGTCAAACACTGTGCTGTTCTTCTTTTATTACTTTCTAATGTATTAAAAGGTGGACAACTAGAATGTAGTAGGAGCGTTACATAGACTACACTGTCAATGTCAATGGTATGTCATAAAAAATGTCACAGTAGGCCTGGGCTACATTATGTCATAAAATTGTCATTATAAATCCATAGTATAGTATCTCATAAAAAGTCACAGTAAAATATGTCATAAAAATGTCATTAAAAAGTCATGGTATGTCATAAAAAAGTCATAGTGTGTGCACTTTTCCTGTGAGACCCTCAATCATATGCTGATTCCCTAATAACCACTGATCTAGACTCATGTTTCAAGTACTCTAAAATGGTTAGTGTAGTTAAGTTTCTACAAATTGTTAGTGTTAATCACTAAGGTTAAATAGGTGATCAACGTGTTAATTCAACTTAATGCTCATTTTGGAAGCTCTGTTTACTCTCTGTGTTCATATAAATTCACTGGATGAAATATTGGTATCATCCTGAGCAGCTTTGCAAACTACATTCTCCAAAATGAGCATAAAGGTGAATCAACGCCTCCCTAAAGCAGTTTCAGTTGTGCACTAGTTGAAGCTTGGTGTAACAAATAACCTGGAAAAGGGTTGTAGTTTGCAGCACAGCATTTTCTTTGCTCTGGGAGGAAGTGTACATGCAATCCAACTCTGATGAATTCACATCTTTGCTGCCGACTTTCTCTGCTGCTGTATCTTGGTATTGATTTGATCCTGTGCCATGATGTATGCCCCGGCTGCATGAGAAACATACGCTCCCCCAGGGAAATGAAGGCTTTCTCACTTGCAAGATCATAGCTGGATGTAACATACTCCACTTACAGAGCTGATGAGCTGGCTGGCCGTCCATCCCATAGAGCCAAAGCTGCTTTAGTCTTGTGATTGAGAGAGTCATTTCTCCACTGATCTTTATTGGTTTACCAAATCCGTTCTTGGCCTTTCATGTGTGTTTCTATTAAGTTGGTTCAAAAGTAATCACTTCAGTAGTTTAACGCCTTCAATACATTTTCCTTTGTTGGATTTTACACACCGGGATGATATCAGATTTGTCAAAGAAAATGCATCGCCACTAAAGCGACCCATTGTCTCTGATTCACGAGGCTCCTGTGAGGTTAGTGATTTACACTAGGAGTTGTTTGGTACCACTGAGGCTCCTCTCATCATAAAATATGCCCTCTCATACGTTGCAAGGGATCATCGTGTCACAGACGGAAAGATTTGATCTGGAGGACCATTGTGTCTCTTGCTATTGAAAGGGGCTTTTGATTGTTCACAGGCATCCTTTTATTAGAGCTTTATTTCCAGCGTTCAGCTCGCAGTATTAAGAGCTCGTCAGCGCTGCCCGCAAATAACGGATGGGAAAACATGGCAATCACACTATATCAGAATGTGCGCTTACAATTTACAAGCACGGTGTATATATAGCTCTTCCTCTTTGAAAGTGAAAGCCGTGTTGTGATTCTTGGAACAAAATGATTACTACTTTCTACACCATACATCAGTTCTCTCTGAATGTCTCTCCTCAGTGTCCTATTTCTTAGCGAATTACCCTGCTTGACTTTAATGTGATCATATATATATATTGTTTTATTGTCACGCTTAATACAGTAAATCTCAGATACATAAAATCACCAGGGGCAGAACAGTTCAGTTGCATGTGAATTTGCACTTGGAGAGAGTGCTGCTGCTGTGAGCCTCGAATCAGTCAGTTTCATTTAACAGGCGTGTCCAATATGGAGAAGCCTCCTTGTGACCTGCTTTCAGTAAAAGTGAGCTTTAATCCATTTTAAGAGAAGACGGGACGGTCCAGATTAGGGAAATGTGGATCACCCAGAGCAGCTAGCTGATGGATCCCATTTCTCACACTCAGGCACACTGGCTCGCAGATAAGATTCGGGGCGTTGTGGCAGGAGCTGTGAGAGATGATGAACATAGAGGTGGGGAGTGAGAGCAGTTTACTGGCAATCACATATCCCCCCCTGGGAGTTCTGGAGTGGAGGATGGGCCTGTATCTTTGCCTCATCTCCTCAATGGATACTCTTTCTTGCTTACGAAACCATTAGAAGCATCCACTTTAGAATTTAATCAGGCTGTTTGAAATGTGACAGTGTCAACAAGACTGAGATATGTTTTTATCTCCATTGCAGTGAGTTTTTGTAGCGTGGGAATGAACAGTCTTCTCCGAATACTTGAGTGTGTTAAAGAAGTCACCGGTATAATGGAGGAAAGATGATAGATAAAGAAAGTGGGACTGCCGCAGAGAGCTTCAGATTAGAGTACAGAAGCAACATCTGTTCAGAATTAGTGGAGCCTCCTACTTGGTGTAATGTGAAATGTACTGTTCTAGAAAACTCATTGTGGTGTGGGTGGTGTGTCCTCTTAAAACTTAGGTCCTTTTTCTAAAATCTTGTAGGTTTCAGAGGTCCCTAGCAGTGTATGTGCTCTTCCGATAACTAAACTTTTCTGGTTAGAAATTGTTTTATTGTAGAATCCCCACCCTTCAAGGAACAGATAAACATTTTATGCTTTCTAGCTGAAAAGCAAATTGAGAAGATCAACACTATTCTCACATCTGTCTGTTAATTACAAGGCTACAGCCAGCATGTGATTAGCTTGGTTTAGCACACCGACTGGAAACAATGGGAAACAGGTTGCCTGGTGTCATTTACTCTGGGGATGCTGGAGACATGTTCCCACCACTTTTTGAAAAGGCCAGTTTTTAAACCTTTTAAAAGCATAATTTGTTGAAAATGGTCTTGCAGTAAAAAAAATGTTAACTATCAAATGAAAATGCTTTTCAGAACTTGTATCCCTCTAGCCCACTGAAAGTGAACTCAGGGCATTGCTGTAAAAGAGCTTAATGCTCAGCCAATTTTCCCTGAATAAACAATGGGTTGAAATACAGGAGAAACAAATGTGCATTGTCCAAAAATGTAACTGAAACATGCATGCCCCAATCAGTAACTTAAACAAATTCTTAAGATTATTTTTGGGGCGTTTTTGCCTTTTAATGATAATACAGCTGAAGACTGACAGGCAAGGTGGGAAAGAGAGGGGGATGACATGCAGCCAAAGGCCGCAGGTTAGAATCGAACCTGGGATGCAGCCAAGGAATCAGGTGTGTTAAGAGGTCACTCCAACTATAGCAAATCCTTGACACAGTTCCCCCTTGTCCAAGTTTTCCATTTTCTCTCTTTGAACATCATAACACATAAGTGCTAAAGTCCTTGGGTTTATAATTGAAATGAATAATGTCTCACTGACATGACATGCACATTTCAACGAGGTTTCCCAGTTACATCAGCTGATCTCAAACAGCCAATCAACTGATGGAGCAGCTAATTGATGACATGATTCCTTTTGATGAAACTAATTGGCAAATCTCATTCAGGGCAGCCTATTTAAACTGCTCTGGCTTGCCCACTGTTGCTGCTTCCTCTGCGAGCTGCACTGCAACCCACCTCCACCCCAGCTCCTCCTTTTCATGCTGTATCTGACTTATCAGTGTCATTTCTGTTTGTCATTGATGCTTCTCTGTTCTGTTCCTGGAGGGTCTTTGCTGCTGCTCTTTACGCCTTAAGGCCAAAACACACCGGCGCTGTACGACGCGCGTCAAAACAGCCGCCCCCATTATTTTCTATTTACAAACCCACACCGGCGGTGGCTCGATGCGCGTTGACGTGTTGCACCGCGGCACTTTACGCTATTGTCCTATTTTTCCAGCGTCGCCGCCCTTGAAAAAGCGCTATTTTGTACTTCCCAGCTTCCCGGACTGGAGTGTGCAATAGAAATCCAGTTGACACCCTGCAGCGCGATGCTTTTTGTGTGTGTTGGGGGCGGCACTTGACTCGCGTCAATGATGCCGCCATCATATGACGCCGCCGGTGTGTTTTGGACTTTAGGCTTTCCATGTAGGCGCATGGAAGGTCAGAAAGGTGTGCTCTCTCTGCCTTTAGGTTTTCCTTGTTTGTACATGGAAGGGCAGAAAAGTTTGCTCTCTCTGCCTTAGGTTTTCCTCGTTTGTGCATGGAAGGGCAGACAGGTTTGCTCTCTCTGCCTTAAGGCTTTCCATGTAGGCGCATGGAAGGGCAGAGAGGTGTGCTCTCTCCACCTTAGGCTTTCTACATAGGCCTAGGAAAAGGCAGAAAGGCCCCAGAACAAAGTCAGACCACCAAATGTAATACTGCAAATGGAAGTTTTCTTTGACTAAAGTGGTCCTGACTGATATATCTGAAAGCATTACAAAATGCCTAAGAGTCTTACTGTGTGATATTCCACTATAGTTTCAAAGTTTTAATTGTGTAATTGTAATTTCATTATTCTTTGTGTATTCTTTGTGTTTTCAAATACAAAGAATGTCTAGACCTCTTAAACTCCCACCTAGATACAAAATCCTGCAGGATACGCCAGGTGTGAAACACACCCTAGGGGGTCGGAAGCCAATACCTGTGGCAGACGAAAGAGTTTGAAAACAATGGGTAGGGGCACTGCTCCCTGCCGCAGACAGAAGGGTGTGAAACACACCGTACGAGGCGTTCCTCAGGTATAAATGTTTAGGCTTTCCTATGCTCTGGGTCTTTCTTCATTCTGACCGCTCGTGTGATGACTGACCTTTTCTTTGCAAAGAAAATAAAAACCTTGTCGGCCGGCAGAAGTCTCTATTTCGTTATGCACCAGCAGCAGAGAATTTCCACAACAATTGCCATCTGGCGCCTGGATTTTGTGTTTTTCTTTACATAAATAAAGACATTTCTACCATAAATTGGTTCATAAAAGTTCACAGGAATGCAGGAAATAAAGTGTTGTGATGATCAGATTTTCTTGTGAAGGACACCCAGACACTTCCAATGTTATAATGAAATCTATGGCCTTAGTAGTATCTGAGGGGCATGCCCTTTTTGGAGCGCCGCTTTTTCCCAACCCACTGTAATTATCTACTCTGACCTCATACTGACCCTTCCATTACATTGCCTAAAATTTGCACATCCTGAAGGCCATTCAAAAAATGTTCTTTTTTATTTGAGCCCTTATGTTGACACCGCTTTTCAATACAAAGTGACACCCTTGTCTAGTTTGGTGAGAATGTTATAAAACATGCCTCCTTCGTTTGCACCTCTAAAGCTTACACATTCACACATTATGTCCTGTTTGTTTGATCTTTTCAGAAACATAAAAATGACAAGTCGCCATTTTGCATTAGGTTGTGTCTTGGCTCTGAGCAGTAGCCAAGCAACCATCGGAGACTAACCTGCTTATTTTTTTGTAGAGATTAAAAATACAAGATGTAATGTGTCAAGTTGTGAGCTTTAGGACTGCTGATAGGCTAATTTTGTGACAGTTGGGCAAGCTAGCTGTTTCCCCATTTCTAGTCTTTGTGCTAAGCTAAGCTAATAGGCTACTGGCTATATTCTAATATAAAGAAGTAAGTGTATTTCCCAAAATGTTGCACTGTCCCTTTAAAAAAAAAAGGATAAAGTGTTTGTCATTCTGCAAACTACATAAACATGTTTTCACAAATATTAAACTCACTCTAAAAATCCTATCTGAGATTCAATTGTTTAGCGTTCGTCCATGTTTTGAAAGACATCAATCAATTTTGGAGTGACAGCAGGTTTCAAGCACATGTTTTCAGTTTGGATGGCAGGGTTACCATTTTGTTTACATCGACAGAATGGATTGCACCTTTATTGCCCTTTCTTAAAATATCTGTATAAATGGGTCAAGCTATTGTGGCTGTGACTCTCTGTGAAATGCGGCTACGGCAGAGAAACAATTTCCCCCCGTCAGCATCGGGCTAAAATTGACCGGTTTCTGGTTCCATTGATGCTGTGAAAGTGCAGGCGTTTACTGCATCACATTGTTTTTGTTCAAACAGAAAAGTAAAATGTATTTACTCTACTCTGCCATGCCTCCTCCCACTCTATTCTCACTATCAAAGACCCCTGTGATAACAGGTCTCCCCGGTATTGTTATCAGTATTCCACTCTAACATTGTTTACCTGAATAAAACACACGGTTGAGGAGAAAAGTTAATCTTCTCTCGAGGGAGTGCTCCTTTGGTTCTTTCACCTTTCTCTATATTTTCAATCTTCCTTTTTTATGAATATTATGATTTTATTTATGTTCCTGTTTCTTCCTGACCCTGTTTTCTTTCTGACTCCTCTTTACCTCCCCTCCCTTTCTTATTCTGTTTCTACCATTTCCTATTTACTTTTATTTCTTCCATTCTCCTATCTTCTGTTTTTTTTTATCTCCTAGGTTGGAGGATCTCTGGGCAATGTTCAAACTGGACTCAAGCAGCATCTGGAACGACTGGATGAGATCTTTGCCGCAAGGTCCGACTACCTGCAAGCTCTGCGCTTCATGCAGTTGATGGTCAACAACGTCATCCGCGAGATGACCACTCTGCCGGATATCAACAAAGCTAATATTGACTTGGCAGCAATTGCTGACCAAACAGCCTTCGTTGAGTATTACAGGTAGGTGGAGCCTCTGTTCCTCCCCTGGGGTGATTGACAGTGTTTTATTTCATCTGTGATTGGCTGAGGTAAACATGCCTCTCAGAATGGCACTATAAGTGATCCAGTCCAGACGCAGAGCAGATGGGATTTTATTGATCCTCCCTCCGGAACACAGACCGGAAAAGCTATTTTCTCCTGATTGCTAAATAAATGAAAGCTGAAATTGAGCTTATTGCCCACTGTGCAGTTTGAGCTTTAATACTTAGCTCTAACAGAATGTTATGCTGTTGCTATTAGACCATAAATGATCTTCTTACCCGCAGACCACTGCTCACATTGATTGTCATTATTATTTTGATGTGGTTTTCTTTTTCGAGAACTGTGTGCTTTTGAAGAGGGAGCTGTGGAAATGTATTGCAAGGCCAAAACTAAAATTCAATAAACAGGAAAATAAATAATAAACCCAATCAACAACAAAGTAGTCCAAATGAATAAAATATCCAGCATTAATTCAGGAGGGGAGTGTTAATTTATGAGGCTCCAAATGCTGCTGCTCCAAACTGTGAGTGTAATTTAATAGCGTCTATATTTCTCAGCACATAAAACTTCATAGTGCTGTTATGCTGTGAAGTTTCACATTTGCAACCTGTTCATTACAGTACTGTAGGAGTATTTTGGAGTAAATTGGAAGGAGAGACCAGCAGAGAACAGATTTAGGGTAGTACGGAGCCTTATGCAGAAGGATTTGTTTGATATACATTATAGACACAAAGTTAATCAGGGAACAGAGCTTATCTGGATGTATGTGTGAGCTAGTGCTATAGTGATTCCAAGTTGATGTCTTCTCATCAAATTCATCCCATAACTCCTGCCTGTCCCAGCAGGTTGCAGCTTTAGAGGACGTAAATTGCAAAGTGCAAAGCTCTCATTCTAAAAAAAACGCATTAAACACTGAAGTGCTATTAATTCTTCAGCTTGATTTCAAGGTTTGATTTTAAGGCAATTGTTAAAACACATGTTGAATCATATTTGTCACCTTTTATTGCATATTATAAAAATGTCAATTCCGCAGTACACGCTGTTGAAATTACAACAAGCCTGTGCCCCCAAAAGTGACAAAATATGTAACACTTATGTAACTGTGAGCAGCATGATGATTAACAACACAGTTTATCGTTGTGTTTACTTGTTATGAGGCTCATCTCCCTGTGTCTACGGACAGTTGTGTTAGTCACCTAGCCCCTGGCTTAATACAAGATAGGCAGTCTTAAATAACCTCCACTGCAGCTCCATTTGTTTTACTTTCTGCCTAAACGGGCATTTCAAAGAAAGTGTTTTTTAAGTGTTTTTGCTTAATATTCATGCATATCTCCTTGACTGTTATAAATTAAATTCCTTCCTTTGTTATGTTTGGTGTTTGTTAAAAGGAGATTTATAGTTTTCAACTGCATAACGAATGTGAAGGAGTTCTACACATGCTGTAGCTTTAGAGGTGCAAAGATAGAATGAGTGTTCAAAGGGACTTCACTGTTGGCATCGAAGTGATCTAAGAAAGCAGATGATTCATGATTTATGACCTCAAGTGTCCATCTTGCTGGAGCAGACAGTAAGTGTGTGTCTGCACAATGATATAGCAAAAATGTCTGCAGAGCTCTTCAAGGTCTGAATCGGACCTTTTATTTGTCTGTGATATAAATGATAAAGCCTGATTGGTTGATAAAATAAGCTGCTTAAGACTTTATTTGTTTAATCTATTTGTTTGATTTGAACATTTTGAGTGGAAATGAGGAATCTTCATGTGTTTTCACTCGTCCCGTCCCATCCTGTTCTCATGAATGCGATATTTCAAGCCTTGGGAGAATTTCCCTCAGATTTGGCACAAACATTCTCTTGGACTCAAGGTTGAACTGATTAGATTTACATTTTCAAAGTTCAAGTTCACAAGTTCACAATCCTCTCATTGTTGTGAATGCAATATCTTAAGAATGCCTTGAGAGAACGTCCTCAAATTTGGCACAAACGTCCACTTGGATTCCAAGTTGAACTAATTAGATTTTCCCAAAAAATTCATATGAACGTCTAATAGGATAAAATGATGAGTGTTGACATTTTATATCCCAAAAGGTCAAAGGTCAGCTTCACTTTGACATCATATGCTCCGCAAAAACACTTTATAGGCCATTATTCAACACCATTACTTACATTTGGTCAGATACTGAATTGGTGACACTAATCTTGGGTGTCCACCTTGACTTTGTCCCTTTGTATAGATCTTCTGTGCTGTAGGTTGAGAATGTGTTTGAAACATCCATGTTTTAGAGCAGTGATTCCCAACTGGTCCAGCCAAGGGGTCCAGATTTGTCCTCAGTCATTTGTTCAAGGTCCACAGAGTTCAGTGTATTCAGACTCATACTTGGGTTGTCATTGAGCTAGTTGGCTGTTTCTGTCATATAGCTCTCCATTGGTCACTCACTCTACAGCAGGGAACGGCACTTCAAAGTAGAAGCTCTCGGCCGGAAATTCATTGTACTTCAAAATAAAGCTTTTTTTTTTTTTCAAACTTGACATGTTTGCAAGTTGTGTCGGTGAAGATTCTCAGTCATCCAAGTCATGGTAATCAAAAGTGCTATATCATAGGCAACTGGACTTGCTTGAGTTTCTTTAAGACATTTCAACTCTCATCCAAGAGGCTTCTTCAGTTCTAACATGCGAGCTCTTAGTTTCAGTGTCGTTAAGGTAACATGTTAGTCGTTGCCCCTTCCCGCCATCTTGTGTGTCGTTTGCGAGTCACTTGCAGTCCATTCAGAATGGACCTAGGACCCTCTTTTGGACCATGACCCACTAGTTGGAAACTGCTGTTTTAGAATATGTAGCTTTTTTGCAGCAACATACTTGAAGCATTGTCTGCTGTCATGACTACATGTGATTCTATACAGACATGGATGTAAACTGTAACTTCACTGGTTGGGGGAGGCACACAACCATGAGGTGATAACTCTTGTTGATATCTAACTTACATACGTGTCTATATTTTCTTCTGCACTTCTCGTTGAGGCAACTGTAGAGATATTAAGTTCCTTTGACCAAGCACAAAAAACCACAGTTGCATCACTGATAGTGTCTTTTTACTGACATATTCCTAGCATTAATTTCATGCATACATATTCCCATATGGTGTGTTGTTCTGTCCTATCATGAGATCAGATCTTCTTTTGGACTACAGTCTCCACTTTGTGCATTCTGACACCAATCTCCTGGGTGTTGATTGAATTTCATGCAGCCATCGAGCTATGAACAGCCTGTGGCAGGGCTTTATTGATGAACAGCAAATGTTACGGCCAGGCCCAGTGTTATTCGAACAAGGGGAAAAATGACACCATTATGTTGTCCAATATTGTGTCCTCCCTTCCCCATTCTGTTTCTGAAATCATCCTGTCCCTGTGGTCAGGGAAACAATCTGCAGTTCTGTTTATGCAGATGAAGTAAAGTGAGTTCTCTTTCAGTGTTTCTCTCCATCCATATGCCCTCCTCTGTGGGCAGAGGAAGAACCAGTCTGTAGTCTGTCAATGTCTGTTTGGGTACATCCAGACTTTGTCACATAGCATGAATGAATCATATTCTCTAGTGACCTTTGGTATACAGATTTACTACATTACTTCACAGTAAGTCCCTGTCCATATACAGCATCTTCAGAATTCACCTGTTTGTGTGACATCCCGAACATCAAAGTCTGTTTTTTTTTCTTTGTCATTGCTAAAAGATTTATGATGCTACCACGTCTTTTGGAGTTAAGAATGAGTCATAAGCATTCCCACGTGGTTTCATTGGTCAGAACACACACACACGCACACACTATTCAAGTCCAAGCTGACTGTAGGCCATTCCTGTGAAGGACATTTTCAGAGCTTAAAAAATTAATGCCTATGGATTTGTGGTGTTGAATTATTAAGCCAACAGGCTGGAAATTACCTGAAACAGATGGGCTCTAACTAGAAGACAAGAATGCTGATATACAGCACTCACAGATCTCACACATTCGGTCTCAAACATATGTTGGGCCAGCACTTCCCGAGGCTTGCACATAAAGTATGCTGTCTGTGAGCGAAAGTGATCAATCAGGGTTGTTATGGTGATGCTTGGTTTTCCTGTCTCGTAGATGGCTGACCTATCTGCTTCTCCTGATCCTGGATCTGGTCATCTGCTTGGCTGTGTGCTTGGGAATGGCCAAGCAGTCTCGATGGCTGCTCATCACGTACGTACCCCGAGTGTGTATGTGTACGTACTTGCTTTTCATCTTGTTTTTCATCTTGTTTCTGAGGCTTTTTATTTTCCCTTAGCAGTCCATATCTGTTCTCATAGGCCTCTGCCGGGATCAGAGACCGCAGACAGGCAGGGCACCAGTCAGCCTCTCTGGCACCATATAGGTCACTCCATTAACAACACCAACGATAGCATTACATCGTCAAATAGCACAGACAATGGCACTGCCCTTATGCCTCTCCTCAGTGACTTGCCTTGTATTTCCACCTACAATTAAAGCAACGTTATAGCGCTATGCTCAATAAAGCTGACCGATCAGTTTGCTGAATATAATTTTCAGATTTGACACTAAAATAGATCAAAACCTTGTTGTTTATTCTCTGAACAATAAAAAAGAAGCTTCCAAAGCTCTGAAAGAAATGGGAAGATTAAGAGGAGGAACGTTTGATTTAGCAAATTGCAGCCATCCATTTAAACCAACACCGATGTCTGACAAGCAAATCCAGAGTCCAGACTTCCCATCCCATTTGGCCAATTTAGTGCAGCCTACGTGTCAGTGTTAGCGGATGATGCCCAGGATTCCTCTTCACATCTCTCTCTGATGGGCCTTACTAATGCCTATTGATCGCACGAGCAGGATGAGCCTGCTCCCTTAACTAATTATTAAGTGCTCTCAGGCTACTTTATTGGTGCTTTCAAGAAGGTCCGAGGAGTGAGTTGAGAACAGAAGCCCTCTGCAACCTCTTTACATCCATCAGGGAGCCATTCCTCCTCTTTTTACTGGTTTATATCCCTCTAATTTACAGCACTTTCTCAAGCTTCTGCCAGTGGTCGCTAAGACATGCTGCTTAATCGTGGGAAGATTTTTTTTATCTTATTTTTTTTCATAAAACACCCCCAGCTGAGCTCTTCACTCTTTCCCGACAAAAGAGGGCGTAAAAGACAAGAGGTCGACAAGCCAATACAAAGTGTGTGGCAGCCTTTGATTGACAGCGACATTGCACTGTGATTGACAGCCATGATCGACAGAGAGTGCAGCCAATTAAGATGTTACTGGTGGGGTCCAGCAGAGCCGAAACGACAAAAGACAGAGATGGAAAGTCCACAGACCTCAAGTATTATCTTTGGTTATGGCCTTTTGAGACCTCTGTTGAACAATTTTCAACTTATATCTGAATAGAATTTTTTTTCTGCAGCTAACAAGTGAATTCAGCCAGGAGTCATGAGTTAATTTATCTTCATATCACTCCATAATGAATTGAATTCCAGCCGTATCGTCTAATCTACGATGCCCCAGTACAAAGTGCGAGCCAGGCCTGTGTCTTTAGGCGGAAGGAGAACAATTCCCGAGCAAACGCTGAAAAGAATAAATCAAATGAGAGAGAAAGAGCTGAAGATCATCGGTACAAAGATCCGCTAATTCATCTGCTTCTCCCCATGTGTCTTTGTCTTTGTCTGGATCTCTCCGTCATCCCCATCTCTCTTTCCCGTTTGCTGTTTTCCTCCAGGATCATGGCTTTTGTCGCGCTGTCTCTGATCCTGAGCTGGGCCTCACTGGGAGCAGGCACTGCTACAGCTGTGGTGAGAAAACACAGTATTTAACCCCTCTTTCTTTAAAAGCTTTCCTCACGTATTGTTTATGCATTCATTTTTTAAACCCAGTTGGTTCTTTTTTAACCCACAGAGTTGAATCCACGGACATCCTGGTGGACAGTGGTTCTTGTATTTAGCTTCCCACCTCATGCAATTACTTCCCGAGGGTTTTACTGTCAATAAGCAGCATGTGTTCTTGGACATCTCTCCTGGTTAAAGAGTGTCTGTATATGTTTGTTTAGTTTACGGCAAGGCGCTTTTCTATGGTCGGTCATGCAGTAAAGCTGATTACAAGTCCCGAGCGTTTTAGGTTTATCAACCCTTAGCCCCGCCGTTGTAAACAAAGCTGTTTCTAGGATTAATTACGAACTCTGCTTTCTTCAAAATCTCTTCTTTTGTTGTGTTCAGCTTTATCTGCCTTTCGGTCCCCCTTATTTCTGACAGATTGTTCCCTCTTCCTGTCTGTGCACCATGTGTTCGGCGCATCTGGGCTTAGGGTGTAATGGAGCTCGTATTAGGGGCACTGTCTGGGGTACACAGAGTATCCCCCTTACTCCCTGCCTTCCTTCAGACCAACTGTCTCCCCTCCCTGATCTCCTTGCCTCCCGCAGATTATCCCATCTGTGCATTATCCCACAGGAATTTACATGTGGACAGCTGTTTTCCGTGAGGCAGAGGGGGGAACAGAATGTTGCAGAGGTGGGGTTGACAGCTGATTTTAAGCTGAATTTAACCACACAGGTGTGAAATAGACATATCTTCCGGTTCTCTGTGATTGCAGAGCTTCTTTGCAGTTTTAAAGCCTGATTACCAATATCTGAGGCTTAGTTTAACCCATTATATTAGAAGACAACCCCATTAAAACCAAAACATGCATCTCTTCTGTCACTGTCAGTCAGTTCCATCACAGATAAGCTAAGGCAAATTTGCTGAATAACTGTACCTGCCTGGTTATTAATAGGCTGGCCGTCCTCCATACAGAAGTGGATGCATCAAAGAACGTGGTCGTCAGTAAAAGAATCTGAATATGGGACAGTATGCAAAACAAGTAAACTTGTTGCACCTGTACATCATTACTCAAAAACTGTGCGGTTCGAAAACATGGTGCATCTTGAAAGGAAGGTAGATAGTGGTGGTGTCCTAGAAAATGCTCATAAATTTATACATATTTGATGAGACGGAGCATAAACAAAATGTCCCCGGTAGTATAATGAGATAGAGATGAAGGGTAACATCCTAGCAGTGCCTAACACACACACACACACACACACACACACACACATTGCTGTACAGTTACCGCTGACAACAAATGTCATGTGATGGCAGTGGTGTTTAGAGATATATTGGTAATCCGAGGTGGAATAAGCGTAAAACTACAAAGCAGAAACGAATGTTGTGTTTTGTTTCTTCCTGGATTTCATTAATCATCGCTTTGTGGAGTCGGTCGAGCTTTGCTTTACAACAACAGTTTGTGGAAAGATACTTTCTGATTGGAGCTGACATGAAAAGCAGTGGACACAAGACTAGATTGGAAATGAATGGCACGAGGCTTTGATGTATGAGTCTGCGTCACAGCAGATTTCCTGATCCCTTTGAACTTGATCAATTTCAACAGCGGCCTGTTATTTCCTCTGTCTCTTAATTATGCATGTGCATGAGGAATTATTTAGTTACTTTTGTTATTTGCCCTTTTATTTGGTGCCTTCTTTTTCCTGCTCGAGGAAAGACTAAGTGCACAGAGGCTGCGTGACCTTAACCCTTATTAGTTTATGCATGCACACATCCAGGTCTCCATGGATGAATGTGAGAGCATGGAAATATTTAGTAGATTTCACCCGTGGTCAGCAAAGCGAGTAATGCTGTACATGGTCAATATAGCCTGAGATCTGTTCCTTCATACCACACATTTTTCTTTGCGTGTGTGTTTTTTTAATGCATGTGTGTGTATCTATTTGTGTGTGTGTGTGTGTGTGTGTGCATGTCTGCGGGCACTTTCATTTGGCTCACAGTCAAACAACGCTAAAAATCTTGTAAAGCAAATACTTTGTGTTGTTGAGAGATTGTCTAAAAGCGCTCAGTGCAAATTTAGTGTAGTTGCAGCACAAGAAATTGTATCTCATTCATAAATAAATACAGCACTCTTTCTGGTTGTGCATACTTGCATAGATTACAGCGTGCTGTTGTTTTCCTACAGGGCACCAGTGACTTTTGTGTTTCTCCAGACAAGTTTATTGTTAACCAAACCAAGGATTTCCTCAGCGCAGGTAATTTATCTCTACAAACAGAATTGCACAGACACAAGCTCTCTGTCACTGAATGTTTCGACACAATGCTAATCTCTCTATTTCTCTCCCCCTCCAGATGTTGCACACTATTATTTGTTCTGCAGCCCGAATCTACCAAACCCTTTCCAACAGGTATCGACGAAACGTCCAAAGTCTCAGCTGTCTGCTTACACGTGTAGTTGTTTACCGAGAGTCACAAACTGGAAAATGTATTGCTATTTTAAAATGAGTTTTTCCTTGTTAGACGCCAGGCTGCTTAGATCATTATCGGGCCCTAATCGGATCGGTTCTGAAAAATGATCCCCCAACACTAATTTAATTACTTCAAGTGATAAACTTTGATCAAAGAATATTCCTTTTTTCATATGTGGGTCTCCAAAAATTAGCCGTATCTTTTACCCTGTGCATAATCTCAGCCTTGGGGTATTCTCACTGGCAGCATTTTTTAGTTATTTATTCAGTTTACTGTATATCATGCATAAAGGCAGCTAGTGTTTAAAGGCAACTGGAAAATCTTGAGGAAATAGGAAGAGGAATTAAGAATCCTGAATTATTTCTATGTATAAAGACATCTGCCCATCACTTTTTGCATTGATGCTTCAGCAAAGAAAGACCTAGATACCTCAGACATTCCAAAGAGGCCAATTATTGGTGCTCAAAATGCAGGTGCATTAAAAGTGGCTCAAAAATAACTGTAGAGATGATACAGTTGCACACAAAACCCTTGCGATGTGAGCATCACAACCCCGGAATATAATTGATGGCTGCTATTCATGAAACACTTATTTCCGAGGCCTGCAGATTCAGCCATATAACCTTGTAAAATAAAGAAAACACTCCAGTTGTCTTTCATTGTATTTCTCACTTAGCATTGGTTTACACCTGTGTATCTTTTGCCGAAGCCGTTATGGCTCGGCAATAAATTCTTGCACGAGGCAGTTAACAGTTAACGTCGACTTTGTGTACAAGACCAGGTGCGCCACATGATAATGTTTTTAAATTCATGAACCGGACGATGAAGTCGGCCTCCGCGATCGCCTAATCTATCACTGAACCCAGTGTGAAGTTGTGGAGCACAGAGTGTGAATTTATGGCCACTTACTAATGACGAGGCTTTCTTTCTTGAGTAATGCGCCACCTTCTCACCATGCACAGTTCAACACTTGCATGTTATCATGCAATTTATGATGGTGTGATCCTGCAGCTTCGTATTATTCATACACAGGATTCTTTCATGAATAGCACTGTAAATGTATGGCATGTATAAAGGGAATTTGTCAAGGATAAACCCATGACCAGTAATTATTAAAACCTGCATGCTTAGTTAATGTCACCGCATCCATTTAGGGATTAAAATGACGCCTGTTAAGTAGGTAAGGATAATCTATTCCTCCGATGGCCTAGTTGATATAAATATTGCTCTTTTGTTTGTGCTTGCAATGTGGTTGGTGGGAATGGGAGGAGGGACAGTGACTGGTGGGCGAGACGGTTTGTGGCGAAGGATAATCTGGGCCCACGTATCAGTCTGGAAAGAAATGTGTCCTCTGTTAAGCGCATTATAAAGCCTTCTTTGACACCAAATTACTTGTTGACATGCTGCTCCCAAACAATGCTCCCCTTAATGTGATCCTCTCTTTGTTTGTTGTGGATGTCTGTGCGTGTGATGTCGGTGGGCGATTATGTTTACGCAGTCTTTGACAATCTGCCAGCGTTCTTTGACCACCATACAAATTCAGATCCAGGGCTTGCTGCAGGTCTCGGTACCCATCTTCCCCACAGCTGAGGTAAGTGTGGCTGGCAGACGGACTATTACACCAGACTGTGGAAAAATGTGTATCATTCTTTCGTCTCTTTTAAACCCTTTTTTTAATATATACAGAGAGACCTTTTGGGGATCCAGCGACTGCTGAACTCCACCGAGTTCAGTCTACACCAGTTAACAGCCTTGCTCGACTGCCGTGGGCTACATAAGGTAAGGTCAGATTCCGACCAGGACACTTTTTAATAAGTCTGCTTTGTAACATAGCTCAAAGCTGCTTAGAGGACCAACCTGACTGATTTTTCAACCATATCTCTAACATGTTTATACACTTTATTGCAATTGTCAATACACATTGTATCAGCCAGACCAGCTCTATTCACCACCCCCAGTTTTTCTCACTGTAAAATCTAACTTTACACCTGCAACTTTCAGATTGTCAGAGTTGTATCTGTAAAGGGAATAAGGCATCTCAGTGCTGAAATGAGTCTTTCTCGCTGCTGTGATTGCAACACAGGATGTAGGCTTTTCGATCAATAGAGCCTTCATATACACAGTATACAGCATGTGCCGCAACTGTGTCATTCTTTTAAAAACAGAATAGAGATGAGGTTAGGTGGAGGGTGGGAGACTGTATTCAGAATATCAGCAGGGTGGTAACTTGGCCGCAAAACAGTTTGTATCATATCTTATGAAAGATTCTGCACATGGTCCATATGATAGCTTATGTCAGGTCATGTTTAGTATAAGAACTGTGGTTGGGCATCCAGCGTGATGTGATGACGTGACGTTAAAATAACTTAACGCTGACTTTTGGTTTTACACGGAACACGAGCAGCAGGCTCCCGGGTCAAAGTCCTGTGTTTGTTTGACCCTCCCATCAACCCCAACCACCTCCCTCTGCAGCCTTTGCAACTCTTTATACTTTGTCACCTGACTTCCTCCTTTTCTCCTGTCATTTTGGGAGGACAGCCTGCAGCCTGATCACAGCCTCCTGCCTTACGATTGCGTGGGTTATAAACACATTATAGTGCAGTACTTTTTGGGTATAAAGCGGTGCAAAGATAATGTTTTTATTAGCATCGCCCTGGTTCCTGGTAAAAGCTAATGTTAATGTTAGGCTATAAATGAACTACACCATGGTAAGATGACTTTAAACCCACCACCACAACAAGGCTATTAAAGTCATGCCCGACATGATGATGTTCTCTAGTGTTATGTAGCCAATTGTAAGTGATTGCCTTTTTCAAGACATGTAAAAGCGTCAAAAATTCATAAGTGGGGTATTTACTGACATACTTTGAGTCGTAAAACAAAAAGAGAACGTCTCTTGAGCTTGTTTTAACCGCAGACCTTATTTCAGGCATCAAACCATAAAACCTATTCAAAAAACCCATTGACTTCGAGACGAGGGAACCAGAAGTGCAGCTCATTTCTGAGGTTTTAGACTCATTCCTGCAGCACTCTATAAGTAAGAACAGTGAATGAGAACAGCCTGATTTGGTGGATGTCCAGTCAACATGAATGCCAGTCATGACATTTACATTAAAAGTGAGGATGTTCGAAGAGACTCAGTAACTCTGACAACACACACAACCAGGGCAACAAGCGAAACAAACAAAGAATGCATTTTAAACATGCATGTCATCAGAGTAACATGAGGGTTTCTGTGGAAAAAGACTACATTGTGTTTGTGTGTATAAAGTGCATGTGAAGGCATGGGCTGAGCATTTCTGTCACTGTGGTCCCCCCCCCCCCCACATCAGCTACATTAAGAGAGACAGTAAGAGTTCACATTTCAAACAGCGATCTAATGTTGTTTAGAGTCCTAAGATAGACGTAATCTGCCTTTAAAATGAATTACTTGACTGAAAGTGAATTCAATGTCCCCAAAAAGTGACATAAATAAACATGTTTTTGTCCATCAGTGTGCCCATGTCATGTTTGTCTGTAAATTCCATAACTCAAATCACCCTTTTTCAACCTGCAATAGTACTGAGTTCTGATAAAAGGGACTGTATTTGTGAAAAGTAATGTTTTACGGGAAACTGTCAATAACCGACTGTACTTTGTGCGTCCATTCTTCTAGGACTACCTGGATGCCCTAATGGGTGTGTGCTATGATGGGGTGGAAGGGCTCCTCTACCTCTCTTTGTTTTCCCTTCTGGCTGCCTGTGCACTCTCTGCCATGCTGTGCGCGATTTTCAGAGTGTGGACACTAATGGGCAGCAGGTCAGAACCAAGCAACCCCCTTATCCCATTACGCACTGCCCACAATGCACTCCTGGAAAGTGTTAACACATGCACTCTCTCTGTTCCTGTTTTTGTTTGTGTGTTACGTGTGTGCGTGTGTGTGTGTGTGTGTATACCACTTTCATCCAGGGACAAAGAGTATGACGACATAGATGAGGAGGACCCATTTAACCCCCAAGCCCGGCGGATATCCTACAACCCCAGAAGGTCCAACATCCACAGTTTCTGTAGCTATACCAGCAGCCTCGGCAGCCAGGCCAGCCTTCACCCGCCTCCGCAGTCTGCCTCTAATACCATACCACCTCCTGAATACATGTAAGCTGAATAGATGACGACAGCATGGTCGTGTTTGTGTGTTTCATTGCTTACTTCTCTTCTTTCCCTCTCCGTCACAGGAATCAGTCCATGCTGTTTGGAGGGAGTCCTCGGTATGAGAATGTGCCGCTCATAGGGAGAGGATCCCCACCCCCCTCGGTGCGTTGGCCCTATGAGGCTCTAGTGTCCCTAGTGTGATGACGATGATGATGGCACTACTGACCCCGAAAATGCTGCAATACTCACAGAAAGCATGCATAGCAGCACCATGAACACAATACATATAAAATTGCACTGTGTCAACACTGACTGAGGAGAATAATGTGATGGAAGACTGCTCTCTGCTGGCCATAGACTGAAATGCATGCATTTTTTTTAGCCTAGTGCCATCACACACTGTCGCTACTAACCTCTGAACATATGCTCGTGTTTGCTTCACCACTGACTTGGATCTTATTTCTAATTCTTGCAAAGCATTTGTAAGACTATGCAATATGTCTGTGTGAAATAACCATGGCTTTTTGTCAGATAAAGAAAGTGCAACTATCTAGTTTTAATAGTAGATCTCACAAGCTGCTTTTCAATCTAACACTAGAGATCTGTTTTGCGTTTCCACCGCAGACAGTACTTTAAAATGTAGACAAGATTGTTACTTGATAGTAGTTTTGTCACTGCTCCATCCAGCTTTTGCTGTATTTCCTCTTCAATGATGCAGAGGAACGTCTGCACCTTGCTTTTTGTCCATGGAACAGGAGTGCACGCCAACATTACCGAACAAAAAAGAGCAGGCTGAGGTGTTTGGAGCAGGGGTGTAGTGCTGCCGGAGCACACAGGAATGAGGCGCCGCCAAATGAGGGAATAGAATAAGTGCAGTGGGCATAAACCGGGTGACATTCGTTTACATTTTTCAAGTGCTTGATGATCCAACTATTAGCTAAGCGTATGTCATGCAAGAGAGCCAATGAAAACAAATGGCATGGACATCATGTTGATACTTAAGTTGTGTTAATTGAATAATAGTGTCAGCTCATGCATTGAGTAACATGCAGGAGATGGTGAATTACCTGATTGGTAACACTTTACTTGAAGGTATCTACATAAGGGTGACATGACACTTTCATAACTATGACATGACACTGTCATGAACATTATGTACATGTCATAAACATTTATGACTGCTGTCATTAAGTGTCATTCGGATTTTGTAACGACAAGTTGACATTGTTTGGGTTGTCTTGATTATGACAACTTGACATTAATCAAAGTGACATTACCAGAAGTTGTCTTTGTCATGACAAGCTGACATTAAATTGGTTTGGGATGTCCTTACTATGACAACTTGACATTAACATAAAGACATCTTCTGGTAATGTCATCCTGGTTAATGTCAACTTGTCATAATAAGGACATCCCAAACAAATTTAATGTCAGCTTGTCATGACAAAGACAACTTCTGATAATGTCGCTTTGATTAATGTCAAGTTGTCATAATCAAGACAACCCAAACAATGTCAACTTGTCATTACAAAAACTGAATGACACTTAATGACAGCAGTCATAAACGTTTATGACATGTACATAACCGTGTCATGTCATAGTTATGGCAATGTCATGTCACTCTTATGTAGATAACTTCTTATCTTATAAAGATGACAGGCAGCACAACATCCTTTCATTTTGTAGTTATAGTTGACTAATGTATGTAAACTTGCCACTATAGGAACAATGGTTATAGTCCACTGTAGTCTGACCTAGAGTGTTGATTCTCTATTGACCAATCAACAGACTGCAGTGTTTCTAGCTCCACATTTTAGTATCAGATCACTGTGCTTAGTACCTCAACAAGGGAGTGACAGAAAAATAGGTCAGAATGAAGTGATCCTGTTGGTATATCCACAACTTTTGCAAACTAAACACAAAAATAGCCATTCTAATGTGTAATGAACTGAACTGCTCGGTGGAAACGAGGCTTTAGTCTAAAAGCGTGTGGTGTGTCTCCAGAGCTACATGATAGATGACGCTGATAAATCCACAGTTAAGGTTTCTTTTCGTTCAAGTTTCTCTTCTGTTAAGTTTTCTGTGTGCATGGCTGACTCAGTGCTTGAACTGCATTCACAGCGAACCAAAGGCTTGAAAACACCTTCTGAGGCAAAGAAAAAGAGAGAATGTGGACCATTGTTTAAAATTTAAGTCTGCCTCCGTGAGACACATCCTTAACAGACACCTGTGTGTTTCATTTGTTTGTGTACCTGAGAGAACTTATTTATTTATTCATTTTTGTGAATCAGCTCTGCAATGCATTTTACTTTTGCTTTTATTTAAGCGGTTTTTCAAAAACAGGTATCTTATCTGCTGAATATTAACCAGTGTTTTATAACTAACCCTTTTGTTATTTTCATTCTTTTACTCAGACATTTAAAAACCGTAAGTTTTTTTCTTGTTGTCAAACTTCTTCCTGATTTGTTTGGTTTCATTTTCATTCCACTCCTTGACACAAAGTCTGGGCTTACGTGTGTAATGATGCTTGCGATGCAAAATGTTTTAACCCCAAAAAAAACCTTAAAGCTCAGCTGTGTGACCTCTGACCTTCTGGCACTGTTTTTATGTGAGTGTAACTTATTCTGTGACCCCTGACTCGCCCTCTGTCTGCTCTTCACCTGCTCTTTAAAGGAACAGTGTGTAGGATTTAGTGGCATCTAGTGGTGAGAATTGCAGATTGCAACCAGCTGAAACTTCTCACATATGAACTCTCGTTTAGAATTCCTTCTTTATCCGCAGAGGTTTCTTCCTCTTCAAAACAAAGGGACCAGGTTATTAAAATTGGTCGCAACACTGAACAAAGCAGTTTCACGTTACAAATCAATGTTTCTCTGATGCTGTTTAGCTCATCGCAGACATGCGGCTAGCCCAGCACCTGCTAATGTGTGCTCACCTTTTTTATCTGGTGACTTAAGATCCAGACGTTCAGGAGGTTTTTACCAGGAGCCAAATTATCTGCAGAGGTCTCTTTCCCTCCACAATAAACACAGCTGGTGATTTAAATTGGTTAAAACACTGAAATAAACAGTTTCATGTTAAAATTCAGTGTTTTTCTAATGCTGTTCGGCTGCTTACTTTGGTGGCCGGCGCAAAAATGCAAATGGCCGTATTTAGAGCCAGTGTTTGGTTTGTCCGTTCAGGGCTACTGTAGGAACATGATGCTGCAACATGGCAACCTCCGTAGAAGAGGACCTGCTCCCTATGTAGATATAAACAGCTCATTCTAAGCTAACGAAAACAGTACGATTCCTATTTCTGGGTGATTATACACCAAAGAAAACATACTTACTATAGTCCATTTCTGCCAGTATATCCCCCTAAATTCTACGCACTGGACCTTTAATTCCCCGGCAACATTAAAGTACCATCCCCAGATTCCACAACCTTTTAATGAAAGAACAGCTCATCCTCTGAGCTTGAATCAGATCATCATTTTAATGTTTAATTTGATTTGATTATAAAATGTTTTTCAAATGCAGATGTGCTAAATTGTGTTTTCCAATCATTTCCCTTGCAGTACTCGCCCAGTATGAGGACCACCTATCTATCTATGACTGACGCCCAGATCAGACACTTCGGGACTGACTTCCAGGTGTAGCCTGCAACCTACTGAATCCTTTTCAGAGAAACACTGTCTGAGACTCTGGGCTCTCACCGAGGCGGCTGTCTTCATGGTGTACTCCTGTTTACTGGAGCTGCAGCTGCTGTCCCACTCTGAGACGTGAAAGCAGGCCACACGAGGCATTGACCTCAGTAACTCACCAATGCAGTGCTGCAAAAGCCCAGCACGCAGTTGTTAACAGAGACGGCCTGTATGGGTTCGTCTCAAGACTGCTGTTGATGTTGTCATGTATGGAAACACTGTTACTCCAACGTTAGCATTGATATGAGCCACGTTAAGAGCCTGATTGGATGAAAAATGTTTGTCGCTTTTTCCTGTATTCTGATGGCCTGCATGGATACAATCTTTGATACTGTCAGTATTTTGATATGAAGTAAGATGGCTGAGTATTACCCATAGACCTATCATCACGGCATTTTGATTTTTGCAAAATCCCCCTTGGCTGCAACTTAACTACTTCATTTTTTAGACCTTTGTGTGACTTTTAATGGTGTTAAGTACTTACCACACCATATTTTAAACCTTTTCTAAATGATAAGAAAAAGAAACCATATTATATGGTGTGGTTTTGTTGTGAAGAGCCAAAGATGCTACTAAGTTGATATCTGTGATCGGTTTTATCTTTCTAGATAACTGTCACAGGTTTAAGCATCTCATCGTTCTGTATTCATGTATGACCTGCTGATCAGGGATGAGTCAAATAGTCGTAGCTGAGAGGTGTATTATTGTTTTGCTACATGTGGAGACCATAGCAGTTGCATGTGGGTAAAATCCCCGAGACAAAATAAGCACAACAGAATGGGATTTAATTCACCTCCAAGCATTTATCTCTGTGCTGTAGAGCAGTTGGTAAAATATAAACTGAATTTGTAGAAATTTGAGGTTTGCTCTCAGATCCATCTGCCCCCAGAGAAACTGTTTTCTTCAGCGCTGGAGAAATCTGCTGTGTGCTGTTTGTTGTTTTGGATAATGTATCAAATAAACTCATGTTTGACCATAAATGCTGTATTCAGACGTGTGTGTTATTGTGTCATTATTTTTCTACTTACTATTTATGATTGCTCTTTTTTTTACTCTCTAACAGCCCAATGATCAGTAGAAATGGGTTTAGGCTAATTAGGATTTTTAGTGTCCAGTATTTAAGGATGCCGCAGCGGGCAGTGTCCTCAGCCAGTATCATACATCTCCACTCCATAAAACATTTTACAAAAAGCTGTAAGAGAGATGTCAGCAATGACAGCAGGCTGGGCTCTGTCCTGGAGTACACCTGTGCATCGTCATCATTTCGCACACCTTACTAAAATGAGATTTTCAGTGAGTTTAAACAGGGTGGATCATGAGGCAATTAGCCCTGGGGCACGGATATGCAAATGGCCCCAATGCTGTCATTTTGTGATCATTGTCTGTCTCCCTTTGGTTGCTTTATGTCTCCCTTTGGTTGCTTTATGTCTCCCTTTGGTTGCTTTATGTCTCCCTTTGGTTGCTTTATATCTCTTTGTAGTTCTGTGTAGTGTCTCTGTGGTTGTTTTGTGTTTCTTTGTGGTTATTTTGCCTGGTTTGTAGTCATGTAGTGTCTCTTTGTGGTTGTTTTGTGTCTTTGTGTGGTTGTTTTGCCTCATTTTGTAGTTATTTTGTGTGTCTTTGTGGTTGTTTGTGTCTCTTGTAGTTATTTTGTGACTCTTTGTGGTTGTTTTGTGTATCTGTGGTTGTTTTTGTCTCTTTTTGTAGTTGTTTTGTGTCTCTTTGTGGTTGTTTTGTGTTTCTTTGTGGTTGTTTTGCCTCTGTTGGTAGTTATTTTGTTTCTTTTTGTAGTTGTTTTGTGTCTCTTTTATAGTTATGTTGTGTTTCTTTGTGGTTGTAATGTGTCTCTTTGTAGTTATTTTGTGTGTCTTTGTGGTCGTTTTGCCTGGTTTGTAGTCATTTTGTGTCTCTTTGTAGTCATTTTGTGTCTCTTTATGGTTGTTTTGTGTCTCTTTGTAGTTATTTTGTGTCGCTTTGCAGTTCCTTTGCTTCCCTCTTGAGATCATCATGACTCTCTTCCTAGTTGTGTTCATTTGAGTGACATTTTGCAGGTGGAGGCCAGGGTCACCCTGACACTTTGGACTCCTAAGCCTGTCCCCATTGTCTCTTCTCTTATCCATCCATGAGTGTGCGATCCATCTTCACCCCACAGCACAGCAAAACCATACAAACACATGTTACAATCATAATATCTGTACAATTAAATTTGTCCAAATAGACCTGAGGATGTTTTTTATAAACAATGGTAAGGTGGAAATTGTGCAAATGTAAATTATGTGTAGCTGTTTACCAGCACCCTCCTGTCTTCCTATCTGGCTCAGGTGGGTCCCTTTCAATAATGTCGTGGTCGCTGTCCAGGGTGCTGATCCTGGAGCCCCCTGGGGAGCCTGACGCTGTCCCCGGTACCCAGCCTGTAGGTCCTGCTGACGACCAAGGATGTGCTGCTATACGTGCTGCTGATATCAAATAATGTACCACAACAGTTGTGACATGGCTGCCTTATCACGCTGCTGCCACTAAGACATATTTCTCTGAGCTCCGCACTGATGTGAAGTCACAGCCGAGTCAATGTCCTGCCTCGCTTGCCGTAGGAAACACGGAAAAACTGTGGACATGATGGTAGTCAGTTAGCCTGCTAGCCATTTTCGGCTGTTTATTATCATGGTAACATGTTCGGCAGCAAGTGATAATTTGTCTGTTGACGAGGGAGGATGTGGAGGGGATGTGGCTGAATAATGGGAAACGTTTTTGGGAGAAAGAGCCGACCTTCGCGTGTAACGGAACAAGACAAAGCCATTTTGGTGAGCTGACAGCGGTGGAAGCAGCGGATTAGTCCCGTTATAATAACACAGGGCGACGGTTAGCAGGCTGCACAGCTCCGGTACAACATGGAGTAATGTTAGCTGATGTGTTTAGCGCGGTGTTATTCAACATTAGACAGGAGTCCTTTGTTGGGACAAGCTTAGTGTGTGTGTGTGTTGTGGTTAAGTCTAACACAGGGTGACAAATAGAAACCACTGTACATTGCACTGCAGCACAAAACAAACAAATGCTGAATATTATATTGGTGTAACTTAATTGTAATTGTTTTGATACATTGTCAAATATGTGGTAATTAAATATAAGTATTACTTTTAGGTTATTAGCATTATATCCTATACTAAAATATTGCCATCCTTCAGAACATCTGTAGTAGGTTGTATTCTATTTTATTTTATTTATTTATTTTAATTTTTTAATTTTTTTTTTTTTTTTGGTCATTCTGTGTGTTCTGTAATATTTTGCATAATATTCAGACTTTTTTTAATTAATTATTTAAAGGATACATATAGGTTTTTTTGTGCTGTGTAAAAAAAAGTGTCTGAATTTGTGCTTTTTTCCCTTTTTTTTATTTTTTATTTTTTACAGCAATTGAAGCAGCAGAGAGATAAGCTGAAACAGTACCAAAAGAGGATCACCCTACAGCTGGAGAAAGAGCGACTCCTTGCAAAGCAGCTGCTAAAAGATGGCAGGAAAGAGTAAGCATTAAAAAAAAAAAAGATAGTAAACCCTTTTCAGGTCACATCTATCACCGTGTCCTCACACCACTGTGAAGGCAGGCAAAGGTCACAAAGGAAAAGGTTGCTGTTAATTGAAAATGACACATATGGTTGATGAAAGAGCAGCTGGGAAAACCTGTGTGTCCTACATTTAATTGTAATTGGGAACACTGTATGTAGATTTCGATTAAATAACAACACTGCGTGCATTACTTTGCAGATATTGACTTTTTGAAATCGACTGAGGTGTAGACTGCACCACAGACTCAGTGGCAACACCTGTGATCTGATTTATTCTGTAATGCAATACTACATACTGTATGAATACCTTAGAAAAAAGAAGTTGCAACAAATAAACTTTGCTGTATTATGTTTCTCCCTTTTATTTGCCGTTGCAGAAAAGCACTGCTGCTTCTTAAGAAGAAACGATATCAGGATCAGCTGCTAGACAAGACCGAAAATCAGATTTCAAACCTAGAGTGCATGGTAAGTTTTGTGAGATTTCATTATTTGATGGCATCGCGTTTTAAAAAGAACCAAGCCACGGCTCATAGGTGTATCAGGTTTATAGTTTGTACAGTTGTTTTAAGGAGCAGAGAGAAGGGCTCAGTGTGATATGAAATACTATGATAAAAAATAAAATCTTCCAAAGTCTGCTTACTGATTTTCCTGCAAATCCGAGCTTAACCTGAGCTGCAAAAATGTGTGGAGTGAGAGGTGCTGTTATTTTTTGTACAATATATGGCTGTCTGAAATGTAATAGTCAGAACTTAGTGCTTGTGTGAGAGAATTAGAGCAGCATACAGTTTTATATCATATCTCTGATATTTGGGCCTTTGTTGTTTTTGTTTGTTTGTCTCGCATGTTTAATATTTTCATGTGCTTATATTGTCAACAGGTTCAAGACATTGAGTTCATGCAAATTGAGATGAAAGTCATTGAGGGGCTTAAGGTTGGCAACGATTGTCTGAAGAGCATGCACGAGGTAGATATGCTTTCATGTTTACTCCGTTCCTTTTGTGTTCAGCAATGTGCCTCTCACATCCATGTGATAATAATACACCCTTAAGCTTTCGATATGTGAGTGTATACTTCAACAATGTCAAAGTTTCCACTGATAAGCACACTTTATTTAATGTGATCCTTGGGTGAGGATTGAGCAGTGGAGGAAGCCTGTGGTTTGTGTTAGCATAGCTGGTGCACATTGTTTGAAGATTAAGGGATTAAGAAGCAAAGCCTTGACTACAGCAGTGTGACTGCTGCTGCACATCCTTGGATACAGTGTTCAGATCTTGCTCAGGAAATTCACAAGCCAGCCAGAATGTGTGGAGAACACTTTTCATCCAAAAACCACTTTTCTCCTGTAATATGGGTTTCTTTTCTTGTTCGTGACAGATCATGTCAATTGAAGATGTGGAGAGAATCCTGGATGAGACCCAGGAATCAATTGAATATCAAAGGGTAAATGTCTCCTTGATGTCTTGGAAGAACACTTTTACAGTGCTATTCCTACTTTTCCAATAATTGTTTATTAAAACCAGTCCTGAATACACTTATATTAGTTCTAAGCATAAAGGTACAGTTCACCTCGAGATCAAAAATACATATTTTCCCTCTTACATGTAGCACTGAATATCTATCCAGACTGTTTTGGTATGAGTTGCCGAGCGTTGACGATATCAGCTGCAGAGATGTCTGCCTTCTCTTGAGTATAATGAAACTAGATGGCACTCAGCATGTGGTGCTCAAAGCACGGGAAAAAACTTTTGACAGCAGGTGTAGTTCAGTAGAAAGAAAATAGTTCCTACATGAAACTGCTCGCAGCAAGTTCTGTGGACTATCTTGAGTAACCAGGTCATGATTTCCGGAAAGAGAAATTGCTGTTGAGTTTTTCAAATGTATTTTTTGTGCTTTGAGCACCACAAGCCCAGTGCCATCTAGTTTCATTATATTCAAGAGAAGGCAGCTCCATGGCCGATATCTCTTGGCAACTGACACCAAAACAATCTAGACTGATGAATAGCACTACATTTTTAGGATGAACTGTCCCTTTGATATTAACTAACATGTCCGGTAAGAGTTCTGCTGGCAAACTTTTGGCTCCTGGCATTCATGTGGCATTCCACTTGACATGCAGCACCCACCCAAACACCGCTGTGGACTTAGTACACCCCCGCCCCCAATGGCAACAATGCACCTTGATGGCAGTGGCCTCCCAAGCGGAGCAAAGCGCCACGCCTCAATGCAAAAACTGCTCAGGAGTGGCCCGAAGAACTGCATCGACCTGCCCTTCAAATTCCCCAGATCCCAATCTGATTGAGTATTCGTGGGACGTGCCGGTACCCCAGAGGTACCTCAAGGCATGGACACGGGACCTCTGGGGGTTTGCTTTGAAGTCTGGCACCTGGGCGTTGGCGGTGGATCCTTTGAGACCTGTCGGTTGTGAGGTGGGGTACTGGCACATCCCATGGATGCTCGATCAGATTGGGATCTGGGGAATTTGGAGGCCAGGTTGATGCCTTCACTCTTTGTCATGTTCCTCAGGCAATTTCTGAGCATTGTTTGTGGTGGAGTGTTATTGCCATGAGGGGGGGACTTGGTCTGCAGCGGTGTTTGGATAAGTGAAGTGCTTGAAGTGGTATCCACATGAATGCCAGGACCAAATGTTCCCAGTAGAGCATGGCATTGTAACGAGATGGTCAGTATTGTTCATGTCATCTGTCAGTGGTTTAATGTTTCAGCTGATCAGTGTAAACTACATGTTTCGAGGATGCAGACTGCCAAAATCCGAGCTCTCCCAGACATTATATGGATAACTGTCCATGTTTATAGTAAGTCAGCAAAAACACTGAGCTGTCACTGTGCTGTCAGCTAACACATTTTTTTCTGGCTCCCGCAGCAAATAGATGAAATGCTGGCTGGAGCCCTGACGCAGGAGGACGAGGACGCTGTTCTAGCAGAGCTGGAAGCTATCACTCAGGTGGGTGTCACGCTGCATGTTCAGCCTTTATTAACACTGAGACAGTTTGCTGACCATGCGTGTTGTTTCCCCTGTGACACCCTACTTCACATTTATAGTTACACATGCTGAGGCCTGGTGTAACTACAGGCTTCAGCTGTTTGCCACTCACTGTAGCGCTTCCACTGGAGCGGTGCTGTTGTTAAAGCTGTGATTCAGAGTTGAGTCAAGAGCGGATTTCGTGCCCAAACTGCATGTTGGTATTTTGACCAGATTTGTACAATATTTGTCTCTCAAGGAGAGGAATAAGCAAAGCCAGAAGCCAAAATATCATCATTTGTATGTAATAATAGGCTGTTTAATGAATGTGGTTGATTCCCCAATAATTAAAACCTCAGCAGATTTTGCCTCTTTTATGATGTGATTATTATTCCAAATGACACACACTCTCAAATTATAATGTTTCACACTTCAACACAGATTCAGATTCTTCTCAATTCAACAAAAGGGAGCAAGTAGTGTGATATTCCTTTCACCAGTTTGTCTACGAATGTTTTGAATGTGCCACGTTTGGGTTAAATAACTTGCCTCTGCTTAGATATGTGAATTGAAATAGAACATTTTAAAACGTAGCCTCAGTAATCTCCATAAGCAGATATTTGCATATCATCGTCAGACCAGCAGCCATTGGGTTCTGAGATTGCAGCCTAAGCGCTCAGTGGGAGGAGGTCAAAAGGTCAAAGATTCTGAATCCTGAAGCTTGTATCGCCAGAATATCAACTTCTTAGAGCCTGAAAACATTTTTAAACTCGGCAACTAAATATTTAAGTACTTTCCCAGTTGCGAAATGTAAAATTTATTGTTACAACTTTTATCGTTACTCTGTCTGCTCTCCTGAAACAGGGAGAAGATGTAGCACTTCCAGAGGTCCCCACTGAGCCACTACCCGAGGTCCCGGAGGCGGCAAAAGCTGAACCAGGTAAGATTGCGTCTCTTATTTCACATCACAAAGCATTCCTCGCACACTTGATGTATTTGTACAGTAATTGATGCCATTTGCTTTACTGTGATTTTCTTTTTTAGAGAGCAGAGAAGCAAAGAACAAGCCAGACAGGGAGATGTTGGCAGCCTGACAGGCCAAATTTGTGGTTGGGAGTTGGCTGTCTTTGTACCAATGGGCACTAATTTTAGTATTTCATCCTTAATTGTTAGTCGGTGAAGGTGGGACCTGCAGACATCAGTGCACCGTGACACATTTTAAAGAATCAGCATTGTGTCTGTACTCTGGCTCACTGCTCCCCTGAAGTATCTACATACAGGAAGTGTTTCTCTTTGTCTGACTCTGATAAGCTAAGCAGTGTTACTTTATAAATGTTCTGGTGTAACAGAATGAGAGGACACATTTTTAGATGTTTTACACGTAATTTCAGTTTTTTCCATATTAAATTGAGCTGTGGCAACAATATCTTTTCTTGGCTTTTCTTTCATAAACTTAACTGTTAAAACAAGTAAGGTTCTGTTGTCATGGGGTATCAGTATTTAGTTCACATTTTCATGTTGTGTTTCATGCTTTCTCCAGAAGGGGGCACCCCTTGCTAGTTTTTTATTTCTATTTCTCTTGACTCAACAGCACACAGAACAGGTGTCTTCATTCCCATCCCCTGAGCAAAGTGTGTGTGCTTCTTGACAGTAAGTGGAAAGCTCATGTTGCTGATATGTGGGAGATGTTTAGACAAAGAAAGCCGGTAATATATTTACAACCCTACACTAAGTGGGCACTTGGACTCTAATTGGCATGTGCAACGAAACTAACACAAATTATCCACTGTGAGACAAACATCACCCGTGGTGTTAGTGAAAACAGTCAGAGTATGACTTGCTTACAGACTTATGCAATGCAACTGTATATATAAAATGTTCTTTTGTAAAGGCGAAGAAGAGGAACTTCATGGGTGCAACTTCACTGTGCAGCGTTTAGTAGGCAGCTCAGATGACAGCAGCAGTGTGTGCAAAGGCTTTAATGAGCACAAGCAGAAAAACAACAATATGCACCACGCTGGTATGGACACTGGTGGCAGGATACATACTGAAAATCTGTCTTTTAAAGTCTCTTAGGCTCGACTGCCTTTCATTCAGAGCAGTCAGCCTTTGCCCAAATGATGCATGAGGGAGACACAAACAGGTTTGATGTGCTCCTTTGCTCTCAAGGCAACATGCCTGTCCTCCTGTGCTTCATCACCTTGAGCAGCCTTTGCCTGTGGGCTAATTGTTTTAGATTGATGCTAATTTTAGTGTCTTTTAAGTTCAGAACACACACCAGAAGTGCCAGTTTAAATAGGCAAATATGTATGGGTTTTTTAAGGGCAAGAACAGTATTTACATGTTGCATAGTATTTGTGGAGAAACAAATTTGCCTCTGTATAGTAGGCCCATATGAATGGTGGAGCTCAATTGGTCCCAAAATTTAGGGGGCGTGCACCAAATGTGCGCTCTGGTTAAGGTAGTGTTGCGTTCTAATGCTGTGGGAAGTTTCGGTTTTAGGGTTTGAGCGAACAGTAGCCATGTCAGCGGGGAATATAACCTACTGAAACATCATTATTATATGGGCATTGTTAAATGAGAGCCTTTATTATTAGATTCAGCGAGATTTCATCACTGCAATATCCTGAAGGATTATTAAAAACTTAGTTTTGTCGATTTGATTAATCACTCCAACCTTACACATGAATGTCTTCACCATCATTACTTAACACTTTCATAACTGGAGTTCACTATACTGCAAATAACACTCCAAGTACATTAGAAGGAAATTGCAGAATTAGACATAAGTGTAGTCTTCATTGTAGTCCCCCAATATTTAAGGCATATGCATTTCCCCTGAATAAAAACATGAAAGTAGCAGAGAACTTTTATTTTGATAAAATTAAAGACATGTACTATGGATGCATGATACTGATTTTTCCCCCCATATCTGATATGCAGATATGTAACAACACATTTGACCAATAAACGATACCGATGACGATAAATTCTTTTTTCCGTACCTAATTTCAGTGATCATCGAGTCTCTTTTGTAGCAGAATTAACATCACATTATGTATGCATACTCCTCGTGACTGCCCACCAGCAGATGGAGACATGAAATACAATACTGTTTAATGTATGTAATATTCATTTATTGTGCAAATTACGAAAAAAAAGCATATTGGCTGATTCAGATAGCTCATTTTAAGGCCGATTTTAACCGATACCGATGACGTACCGGTATTATCAGCATGTTGGACGATTCTGATATTTCATTTTAAACCCAATATCAACCACTACTGTTGAAATTTTGTTTTAGTTTAGTTTATTTACACATACATGTATAGAAAATGCAGGAAAAGGAAATTAAAGGTCAAAACATTGTGCAGGAGAGGTTAGAAGCCCAAAATGGCTTATGAAGACACCTCCCTTATTAATAACAATAATCATACTAAAGAAGAAAAAGGTAAAAACGAAGATTGCATAATTGTTAAATTGTTAAAGTGCTGATATTATTGTGCATTCCCCTAACATTTAGACCATAAATTGATGCAGTGAATGCATGAACTGAACATACATATATAAATAAGTAGATATATAGATAGATAGATAGTATTTCCGTTTTTTGTTTTTTTTAATATTTGGTGGTCCATTATATTGCCTTGCACTGGTGCACTGTGTGTTTCTAGTTATAAGTATATGGTATTTTATATTTTGCAACCTTGTGTAAATGTTATAGTGTCCTTTTTGTTGTTTCTGTGTATTTCTGACTGTATCTTTGAACGCCTCTGTAACGCGTCTGAGAGAAACTGAGCCGCCGTGGAGTCCGTGAAGGCATCAGCGGGCTGTCAGCTGTGGAGAGGGAAGGTGTGTTTAGTTGGAGTGGGGTTTCGGGAGCGCTGCATCGTCTCACTCTCACGGGCGCGTCGCCTCGCCTTTTGTTTGATCCAACTCGTGTATTTAACCCCGTTTCCTCTCATTTTCCGCGGATACTCGTTTGAAGGAAAAAACCGTTTATGGTCCTGGCTGAAGATTTCACGATGTCTCGCACCGACGAGGTTCACCGCTTGACGGAAAATGTCTATAAGGTAAGGTTGAACTAATTAATAAAGTTTTGGAGCGCGTATCATGATATGATCCCAGCTGTCAGTGTAATACCACCATGAATCAGACTTATTATTTATCAGCCAAGACGCGTTCAAAGCCTTGTGTTTTTTGTCAGCGATAATCTCTTCAGGGAGAGGCGCAGCAGCTCACTTGCTTTTTTTTATATTAGTTGACTCAAATGCTCTGTCCTCACCTTTACATAATAATCCACGAGGCAACACCTCAGCTGAAACTGCCCCCCCACCCCTGCTTAGAAAATCAAAGTCACTCACTCACTGTCTCTTCTACATGTAGGCCTGTCTTTTATTCACACAGTCCACCTACTGCTCTGATAGTACTCAAGGCTATTCCTGACATATTAGTGCATTTCTCTTGCAAAAATGGGGACATATTGCATTCCAGAAGTGAGTGTGTGACGGGCAGAGAAGGTTGGGCTTATCTGTTGCAACAAGTAAACATTTGCCCCATAGGGATTTCCACATTCAAACCTGTTCTGCCTTCAAAACCTGTGTGAACTTTGCCTGCAATAAGCTTCAATACTGGGGGAAAGACTCTCAGTGAAAGAAGAGTAGAGTGGATTGCTGCTGGTGCATTTAAGGATTTTTATTATTCGATCATTTTATCTATGAAATGGAAGGAAAAATGTCCATCACAATTTCTCGGTGCCAAAATGATGTCTTCAAATTGGTTTATTTAGTCCAACCAGCCGTCCAAAATAGGAATGCATTCAAACCGAAGAGAAGCAGCTAATGGGGAGTTAATATGGGGATTTGTCATCTTTTAACGCTTTCCATTGTTGGCTGATACATGACTGGAGCATTTAATTAATAATGAAAATGGTTGCTGCGTAACTGTGGAGCAACCGATCCATTAATCGACAAATCATTCCAGCAGCATTTGCAATACCATTCATGAGAACTCACCCCGGGCTTTGCTTCTGTGACTTTGTTTCCGGGTTGCAGGCACCCTACTGAAGGAATGTTCGCAGCACTTCATGCTATGAGAGCTCCACACCTGTGTGACCATTCCAAGTTTCTGTTTTGATTAGAGCTCACCCACACTAGAGGAAGTATCTTTCAATATATTCCTAGTAATTACTACTTTTAATGCCCCTGCACCCTAAGCCAGCTGTAGTCCCCCCAACAGAAGGCCAAGAATGGGCAGAGGGTAGCTGCTCGTCCTCCTGCAGGGAATAGACATCTATCAGAAAGGAGGTCAGATGAGCAGAGAGCGACTGGAGCTTCTTTTAGAGCCAACAAGGGAGGCAAATGTTTCAGGTGGCTATTTCTGTCCCAAATTGGTCACGCAGCCTACAGTGTATCGTCCATTGTGAATTGTACGCCATGCTCTGTCGGGGTTTGTCCAAGTGTTTACACCTACTGATGTGGGTTAATCAACATAGACACACTGTAGGTGTCTGGATCCTGAACCCTTCGGGGAGGGGGCGACAGGTCTCTTCGTAGATGGTCTTGCTCGTTGGAGCGCAGAGCCGAGCAGTGGGGCTCTGTCTCTGGGGAGGAAAGCACCCCGTCAGAGTCCTGACAGCCGGGAGCGCTGATAGGCGGGCGGAGCGGAGAGGCAGAGTCCCTCTTCCACTCTGGGGAGTTGACCTCGTGGCAAAAGCTAGTAGGTCACGGAGAGTGTCATATAGCCTCTGCTTGTTTGGCACTCTTTTGCTTTCCTCACCAACCCTGCAGTGTATAAAAACATTTTTTTTTTTTTTTTTTTTTAGCGTGCTTTAATATTTAAAGAGATGGGTTCAGTCCGGCTCCCACCATATCTCAGTGATGAAAGCATCAGTCTTTCACAGTATACTGCGTGAGTTTACCTTGAAGTGATGCTATTTTTCATAGGGATAGGTGGGCATGTTTTGTCACTGAAATCTGCGGCTGTTAGTTTGGATGTAAAATGACACATCCTCATAGGTTGAAGTGCAGTCTCAACTTTAATTTCCCATGCTTGTCAGCCACATTGAGGGAAATGTAGGAGCTGCAAGGCTTGTTGCATAAGTATTAAAATTAGGGGAAAAAAAACCCTTATGTAAGTAAAGATGCAAAATTTATCCAAAATCTAAAAGTACACTGAAAACTGAGTTCACCCCATCATTAGTGGCACAGACAGCAGCGCGCACTGTTTGGATATTTTTTAACATAGTGCAGAGTGAGACTCAATATTGATGTTCACAGCGTTTTACCTTTGTCTCTTTCTTCCGTTTTACCGTTTTAAAATGCAGATGCTAATTGATGATTATGAAGACTGTCATGCACCTTCAATTGTTGGAGAAGCTCCAACAGCAAGTCACCTAACAATAAGTTTGGGGGGGAAAGCAAATGGGACTTCCGCAACACTGGCTGCCCGCTATAACCCTGCCCATTTCTCTCCTGGATACACATTTGAATGCCTCCGTAGACAGTAATTGTGTTTGTCTGCTTTGTATGCAAGCAGACCTCTCCTGAGGAAGAGGAGATGTAAAAACATACGGTGGCTGCAAAGTCTGTGCAGCCAGCAGCTGGGCAGATACTGAGTAATCGCAGGGGAGGAGAGGGGGGTAACTGCACGGCTGTGACTCATGTTAGCCCAGTTGAGCGTGTGTGTTTAACAGGGCTGGGACTGTAAGTACGGTGAGGGCGAGACTGGAGATTCAGCATCTCGCTGCAAGCCTTGTTCCCTTTTGGTAAAGGCCACAGGCACTCCTTAGTTTCTCGAGATGACTTTATCTTAATCAACAGGGGAGTCAACGCGGTAAAACCCAGCAATCCCAGCGTGATCCTCTCTGACTCACTTCAGTTCTCCTCCCTCACATAGACATGCAGTTCCAGACGTGACGATTGGCATCGAGTCATTCCCGCGCTGACGGGGTGAGACAGATACTTAAGACTGACACTCGGTGCTTGCGTTTTTGTGTGTGTGCGTGCACCACAGTCATTTCCACCAGCTGGCCTCGTCACTGGGTGTCTGAGAGAGGTGGTGTCCCGGGTCAAGCCTCTTAACATACCGATGGATAGAGTCTGATCGCCGACCTGGCTTCTGGGGGGAGGACACACTGAAGAGAACAAACAGATTAATGAGACTAGAGGCTGAGGAAGAATGGGGCTGTGTGTTAAAGGTGCTGGATGCGACTCTGGACAAAGATTGGATTGTAGAGTCTCATTCCCAAGTCGTCAAACACCAGATCTTTGGGTTGATGGTTGCACCAAAGCACCAATCAGCTATCTTTCTCTAGAGTTTCATTCAGCACTTTTAAATCAGTCAATAATGAAACTTTTAGTCGCTACCACGGTTTACACAGTAAACTTTAATCCCAAAGGTTTCGGAAACAGTTGAACACACCCTGTAGCACAATATAACTTTTACTTGTATTTATTCAAAGTCTTTGTCACAGACAGCCTTGTGTGTTTTGTGCTCGATACATGCAGTGCAGGTTCTGAACACACCCTAGCAGGTAAGGACTAGAAGGGCGTGTCTGGTCTCTATCAGCCCTCAGGACAACACTCATTTTCCCATGCAGCGCCACTCCCTTATTGTCAACACAGCCTGGAAAACAGCGGATGCCATTTTCTCAAATGGCTGTTATGAAGAAGGCAAAATAGTTGTTTGATGTTACCCGGCTCAAGCGTGATACTCAATACTCTCTTGTTAAAGGATCCTCACTGTGTTATGGGTCTGATGCTGCTGCAGTACGCTGTATGATAAAAAAATCACAGATCTAAAATCAGTTTTTCTGCCTAAAAGACGCCCTGTTATGTAATAGGTTTCTCTCTCAGTTGCAATATTGTCGTGACATTCACTACACTCGAATGAATGATATTCTGAAAATGATAAGAGGACTACAGTTTCACCACAATCTCATGTGGGAGATCTGAACAGGTGGTCTCTTAGCAACAACGTGCCATTATTCTTATGTGTTTCTGTCATATCATTGTGCTAAAAGACTTGCAGTTGGTGAAGGGCTGGAGAAGGCGAGTGAGAGGGAGGAAGAGTGATGGATTTTTGTTTCAGACAGAGATAAAAGTAAGATGTTGAACCTGTGGTAATTGGTGAAGAAGTGCTTCGTAAAAAGGCCATAAGGGGTCCAGAGTAAACCAGCCCTGTCTGCTGTATATACAGAGCTGTGTGGTCTCGCATCAAGAAGTCGTCTGGACTGGAGTCACTTGAAGGATGATGCCATCCATCACTTTATTTACCTTTTTTTTTCTGGCAGCATATCACATCAGGCGCCACTTGCCTTATAATATGCGATTTAATGGAGTTTTAAATGACTTCAGCTCCTGAACATCTGCCTCCAGAATATAGTGTTTCAACAAGTTTATGCCTGCTGGTGCCCGGGGCCTTGAAAAGATTGCATTATGCACTGCAGGAGATATCATAACATTCATTGCCTGTGGAACAGCACATTTGTTCCCTGTGCCTTTGACTGCGATGCAGAGAGAGGACTATTGCTCCACACACCCACCTTCTCTGCACGTCCGGGGGCGGATGGTTTAGAGACATTCTCTCTTTTCTTTTACTCATCACTGTTTTTTTTTTTTCAAGGACAGAGACTGGAGATGTTCAGTGCTGAATCCAAGGCTGCACTGTATTGACTGCAGAGAAGCTTCACAGCCAAACTGACAGGAAAGGTTGATTTTTGAAGTCACCTTGTTAACATGGCGATCGTCCAAAATATTACTTATCCGCCACGAAAAACAGCACACATAAGAATTTTATTTGCTTTATAGGGAGCCTTAAAATGCTTTATTGTGGGGGTGGAAGACAGAAGGAGATGAAGAGAAGGAAAAATAGATGGAGACATTCCACATCCTTGTTGAAATAGTCCCTAATTACTGTGGAGGGTGAAGCTATAATTACACAGACTGAAAGAGACACACAGAGGAGAAGACAGAACATTTCAGTTAGTGCTGAAGCAGTGGACAATGGCCTTACATTTACGGGTCACGGGCTACAGTTAAGATGCCTGTGGCTAGTGGTACTGTATGTCTCTGTGGCAGATGCTGCTACTTTCAGTAGCATTGGCCACACTCCACCCACTAGGCTCGCTGAGCAGGCAACCACAGCTTCTCTGAGACCCACACCAGTCATGTTATTGTGCTGAAAGTAGGAAATGTAGCTTGCATGCCCACATGGTTTGAATGTTCCTTTCAGTAAGGACATTTACACACTGCGAAACTTTGCCATTGGGATGTAAAATGACTAATTCAGCCGACACACTCAGTGTTACGGCAGCCTCCAACTTCCAGTTTCTTTATGGTTTTAATTCAAAATGCATTTATGTGATTTATGTGATTGCCCCTGCACAAAGTATCTATTAATTGACAATACTGCAGGATGTACATTTCTGTCACAAGCTCACTGAGATGCATTAGTATGAAATAAAAAAGACAATGAAAAACAGTGCCAACTTTACGTCACATTCAAATTGACTGAGCACTTAGAAAGATCTGCACCTTGGGACACTTAAGCAGCAGATATAAATGTACTTTGAGTTTACATTTGTTAAGCACTAGATGTATTGTTGTCTATCTGTGTAGGGCTGTGTGGAAATCTCAATGTTGCAAGGAGGAGGTCAGCAGTGGGACCCTCACACAATACATCCATAATTCATAAACAACCTTCCTGAACGCTTTAAAGCTGGCATGCAAAATGTGAATTTGCTGATATCCTCTTCATCGAACCCACCCACACGGAAATGAAGTCCGTCATTGCACAATGTGTTGTTTATTTCATCTGATGGTCATTTAGACAAACAACAGCCTCAGCTGTCTGTTTATTACCTCCCTGCTTTCTGAGTCTTTCACAATTGATTAGGACAATATTTTGAGAGATTGCAGAGCAATGCATGTCTCTCCTCCGCCCAAAATGAATGGGTGTTTTGCTGGTCAAAGAACTAAAGCTAGCAAATAAGTCTGGGTCTTGGTTGCTGTGGTAACCAGCGCCTGTGTTGGGTTAGTTGAGTGGCTGATGGCGGGCTGAGTGGGGAGGGGGTCACACTGGCTGCAGATGACAGAAAAGCAAACAAACACAGTAAATAGTTGGTCTCTGGTGAGCAAATGATTTGTTGTGCGCTGGCAGAAGGAGACACTGCAGTTCGAAGGTGGGGGCAGGACAAGGAACCTGCATGAGAGGGAGCTTGGATTTTCCTCCTCTGCCTGAGACCTCTTGTAGATGACTGTGGGGTCATAAAACCTTACAGCTTGTCCAGTTGTGAATGACTTCACAAAATTGTGACACTAATAATGTATCTGTTGGTGACAAATACGGAAGTCTAAGGAATGCTTTTTTTCTTGCATGGTGGGAGGCACCTTCGGCATGACTAAGCAGCTTACTTCCACATGACGTGGCGTGCATTGTCCTCCATGTGTTGTCGACTTGCAGGAAGTTTACAGATACAGCACACGTGAACAGTTGATATTTGCCTTCTGCGTTGCAAGCAGATGGAAGATTGTCACAAATGATAGGCCTGTGCCTTTCTCCTCTACCCTTAGCTTTCACATGTCACACAGTTTTGCGTGTTAGCATGGCGGAAAAAGGAAAGAGCATGGAGCGTGACTAAAGATTCATGATGATGGAGATGCATCATTTTGCATGCATCCAACAGTTGAATTTCCTTGTTTAACATTTCACAATGTAAATCAGGTAGATTCAGAACCATTATTGGATAAGCAGAATCTTCTTCTATTGTTATATGTTCACATTTGCAAAAACAACATAATTACATAAGACCTTTTTGTTAAAGTGTAAGATCCTTTAAGCTTAACCAGAAACCGCCTTGAAATCACCCTCAGCAATTCCATCAGACTCCACTTAAATAAACAGTGATTTTAGCGTGAATAGAAGCAGCATATTTCCACATCTAATTGGGTGAATTAAGAATTTATTTCAACCAAACCATAGCTGCTGATTGTTGGAACCGTGGAAAGACAAACCAAGACAGATTTTGTACATTTTTTTTTTGTTTCTGATGATTTTGAATGAAGTGTATTTTACGATAACAAAATTACTGATTATTTAAATGGAGTCTGGTGGCCTTGGCAAAAGTGATTTTGGCACTGTTTCTGGATAAACAAAAAGGATTTTACTCTTTAACAAAAAGGTCTATCTCAGTATGTAGGGATGCACCGATCCACATTTTTTCACTTCCAATCCAATCCCGATACCTGAATTTGGATATCTGCCGATACCGATACTATTCCGATACCAGAGCTCTGTTTGCTTTAATTTTATTATTATCATTATTGTTGATTTTATATGAGGCTGTAATAAACTCCTCTCTACAGGCAAGTATGACATGTACGTATGTATGCATGTATGTCCCAAAAGGCAACTTGAGGTAAGTATAAGGTCAGAAAAGCAGGAAATCCTGTTCACAGGAAAAATCCCATCCTGAAAACAAATATGCAGCTGTAAGGGTTTCAAATTGATTGTCAATATTTATTAAATTCCAAGACAGTGTTAAACTACTAGTGCAATATACACTATCAAAAAACAAAAAGTACCTGTCATATTAATCTGAACAGCACAGATACAAATCAAGTAGACACTACTATGTAGTAGTGTTGTCACGGTACCAAAATTGGGACCCACTGTACGATACCAGTGAAAGTATCATGGTTCTGAGTAGTATCACGATACCACAGCGAAAATGAGGCAGATGTGCCTTTTGTCATTTATAAAAAGATAAATCACTTTTCTATAATACATCAATGATATTTCAATGGAATAAATTACTTATTGACTTATTCATACTTCAAAAACAGCATCAATAAGTGATTAACATAGGGGGGATCAAAATAAAATAAATAAATGAAATAAAAATCAACCAGCCACCCTCCTCCCCTGACAAGTCCCTTCATAAGTAAAGAACAGTCCCTAAAGTGCGGTGAGGTTTGTGGGCCACTACTGACACAAAGAGAGAAATGTGAACAGCTCGTTTCTCCTCTGACACATCACATACCTGTGTGCTGCCACCGCTCGGCTGTTCAGGTACTTCTGGGCAGTCATGACGCCAACAAGAGGACATTATTGGACTTGGAGTTGGACTTCTCTGTCGCCGGTAAACCGTTCTTGCGCCGCGCAGCACTATGAGCCTTTGCCATATTCACATTCCCGTCTGTGTCTGTGACCCCCGTTCAACCCACAACCGGCAGGATTTGCCTTTAGTTTCTGCTGCTGGTTGAAATCTGTACTCGCACAGCTTGCTGAATGATTTATTTTGTCTTGCACAAAACTATTTGTAGTCGCAAATGCGAGTAAAATGCTCGCACCGTAGTGCTCTGTAGTGGAAAACAAATCACTGTAGCATATATAAACAAATCTAGCCTACAAGTAAAAATAAATTAATAATAACTTTCACTGCTTAAAGATACTCAGTAGCTCAGTTCATACCTTAAATGTCACTGGATACAAACCACTGCAGCGGCAGTGCCAGGTGGACACCGCGCGCCGTTATTGGACGCCGCATGGACACTCACCCTCTTGCAATTGGACTTTGATCTTATCCCACTGTAGTGGTACCTGAGGTACCGTAGTACTACAGTACTCCAACATTATGGTATCATATGTACCGTCGTGTTTTAGTACTGCTGTCAGTGCAACACTACTATGTAGCAATCATCATATCATTCCAGCAGACAACGTGAAAGCACAGGCGCGGCTCGTGGATCGGAAATTTCCGCAGGTGGATCGGAAATTTCCGATCCGTGAATTACGTTGGTATCGGAACCCGATACCGATACGGGATCGGATCGGCCCCATCCCTATCAGTATGGGTCCTTTCCATAATGTTGTCAGACACTGTGGTCAAAACAAGTACTTTTAGTGGATGTACTGTACATTGAAGGTGCATAATTGCCCCATGTCGTTACATTGCAGCCTGTTTTGCAGCTGCTGACTGCAGAGGTGTTGCTCAATACTGGACCACTTTAAAGATAACACAGTTCCTGTTAGTCACTTAGACACAGAAACATGGGAAAATAGGGGCCAGGTTGAGAAATACTGAAGTCGCAATTTAAAACAATTAAAAGAGTATTCTGACAGATTTGGGTTAATGAAACCTTTTTGCACTTGCTGAATTATTCCATCTTGAAATGAAGCAGACCAAACTTTGAATGAACTGTGCTTAATGATGATTAAATAACAGTTTATTTTAATGGGGGATTCAGTGATAGTGAATTCTGGGCTGCTTCTGGTAAAAATAAAAAGGCTCTTACTCTTTAACAAAAAGGTCTTCCTCTGTAGGGACCCTTTTCATAAAGTGGCACACGCTTAAATCAATAATCTGAACATATCAATGGCAAAAACAGGCACTTGTGGTGGATGTAAATCAACAGTGCAAACATGCCTCGATTAGTTATATTGCAGCCTGTTTCGGGGCTGTTGGCTGCAGAGGTGTCACTCAATACTGGACCAATTTCATAAACTGTTGTTTCCAATGGTCACTTAGATTCAAAATTAAGGGACAAAATGGCTCCAGTGTGAAAATACCAAACTTACCCTTTAAACTGACAGTGGAGCGCTGAGATACTTGTCTGGTTGTCTTTGAGATTCTGCTAGGTCATGAGTTGCAATACGACTTCAATGGCTACAACCCATAATTGGATTTGAGCCACTAATAAGCTAACTGTAATAACTAGTGCTTAATGTTGTTTACTTGAGCTGGACAATGAGATCACAAGAGGCCAGCTTTTTATTTGCACTGTCTCTGACACTCCGGAGAAATGACTCTCATTTAGTTGTTTATCCAAGTCAGAGGAGACAAAACTTTCCCCAACTTTCCCAAGAGAAAGGAATTCCATTGAGTGCTGCTAAATTTAGGAAAGCTTTAAAGATCATCAATCTGGCATGTAAGCATTACCCATTTTATTCAGTTTGTGTCTGCATGAAATAGGCTACATCATTATCTTCAGCAAGTGCTGAAACTGTCAGTATTTGCTGCATCAACAAACAAAGAATTGCCTGGCACTTTGTGGAGTTAGAAGAACGCCTATGGATTGCTGTCTGTGTTTGACATTACTGATGTGCAGTAACATACTCTGTACACTGCTGTAACAAAATAACACGAGAGCTTCTCTCAAACTGTGCCGACCCTCTTCTCTCAGCTCACGATGTTGAAAAGTTTGCTCTCCTCACTACAACTTGGAAAGGACACAGATATTCACGTGGTATTCTTGGATCTGATGTTCACCCTGGCTTCTGCTGAAAGCACATGCTTTGGCTACTGCAGTATTAGTAAGGCTTTAGGTATGCAAGAAGGACAAACTTCTTCTTGGCATCTACTCATAGTGTATACCTGGACTTTGCTCCGGAACTAGCATGTGACAGTCAGTGTGTGGTTTCTGTATGGATGTGTGTACTTTAGAAGGTCCTCCAACGTGTCTTTAAACTGTGTTGCAGTAAGAAGTTGGCTGTGTTCCCTTCACTTGAACAGTAGCTCTGCGGTGAGTTTGTAGACTCCTTGTACCCAACATCCCCCGCTGTGTGGTCCCTTCGATAACTCATGAAAATGCCACTAATTTGCAGGGAACTGATGCTGATTTGCAAATCTATGATTCAACTGAAGCTTGCCACTATCCCTTATGAGGAAAAGTCAAAACACTGACTTCAGTTTATGTTGAGCATGAACTTTAAATTAAATTGGCATTCTTCTGGCGAAATGTAATAAGATTTGTGTGGAATGCAAGCTCTCACAAGTGGCTGCTGTCTCTCCAATATAGCATATGAGTCTGACATTCTCAGTTATGTGAACAATTTATGATGTGCTGTGCTACTAAATTGACTCACTTGGGAGAAGAACCCTGAACCAGAAATAAACAACTGTAAATCCAGACTGGCCTTAAATACCCACACCTACTCCACTCTTGTCAGTACACATAAAAGTTGAAACAGGGTAGCTTTAGGTTCTTAAATAGTCTTAAAATTCAGTTATATAAACATTAGGCCTTTAAAGTCATTAAGGTTGTCTTAAATTTGAATTGTAGGAGGTTGTAAATGCCACGTACATTTTATGTAATTGTATTTATCCACCTTTAATTTATTTTTCTAAAAATGAGTCAAGCTCTTCTCCGTAACAGTCCATATTTCAGCTGTTACAAATATTTAAACATACCACTGAACTCAGTGCTGTCTTTTTATTTTATACTTGCACTGTTGGCAAAATGTAGATGAACCTAACTCATGCTAATAACCATACTCTTACACAAAACCTACCATCTCCCTGTGACTACATATATCAGGGGTTGGAATCACCAGAGGATTTATGATACAATATTATCACAATACTTAAGTCGCTATACAATATTATTGCAATTTTAAATAAACAAAAAAAAACTTTGTAATTTGCAGCAGCAAAATGTATCCAGTGGACTGAAAAAGCAATTGATTATATTACTCTAGTAGGCTACCTTAAGATTAATTTGTATCTGTCATATTAATCATTTATATAATAAAAAATCAATGCTTGGCACTGTGTGACGATATGATATTGCCACACAAAAATATTGTGATACTATGCTATATCGATTTTTATCCCCCATCCCTAACATATATGTACCTTTATGCCTCGTTTCCACTTGTGTTCGTTTACGGAGATGAGGCAACCGGAAGTCCATTCCTTCCTATGGGAATATCTGACGTGCCTGTGAAACTCCTCCCCTCGTAATATTTCGGTCAGGATATTGCCTTGAGTACGTTCAAAAAATGTAACTTTTGCTGTGGATTTCGGAGAGACAGTATGACAGTGTGCTAGCTTAGCTAAGAGGCTGCTAACGAGCTAACAGACTATTTCCTTCAATATTTCCTGTTGATTGTCAAGTGAATTTTTCTGACTGAAAATAACTTGTTTATCTAGTTTGAACACACTGTTAATCTGAGTAATGTTAATCTGCTAAAATATGGTTATACATTATATACAGTCAGATCGTCATTATGACTCGTTGAGCCGTCTTTTTTGATGAAATATTTCACAAAACATGATACGTAGATGGTAGGCCAGCATCTTCATTTATTTGTTACCATACAGTATTGGTCCTGTATTTGTCCTGGTAATGTTCCATGTGATATTCTTAACTACTGGATGGTGAAAAATGGACAAAATTAGCCTCTTTCCCATGGCTATAGGTAGTTTGTATCAGGTTTCTATCCATCTGGAAAGAAATGCACTTCCTTGCGTTGGACACTAGAGGCACCATCTGTATATTCTGTGTACACCAGTCACATACATAAACGAGGCGAGGCGTTATATTTACAGTATCTGCAATGCTTGGGTGCTTTGATAAGAAAAAGATGACTTCTTTGTTTAAAAATGATCTTGGAAAGGTCATTAAAAAAAAGCTTCAATTTGACATCTGTAAACACCCTGTCAAAAACTGCTTATACACTTTGAATGCAATAATTAGGGTTGCAACAGTACACTGGTTTCTAGGGTATACCGTGATATGAAAATTGACAGTTATTGTACTGTGTACTGCTTATCTACGATATTGGGGGGAAAAAAGCAACTGGATAGAGTAACTCACCCTTATTTTATGTATTTTCAAAAGTGAAAATATACATACTTCCGTTACAAAAAATGGTTTCAAATGTTAATAAAAATAATAAAAGATTCGTTCAACCAAAAATAACCATTCTGTTTTGGTTCCTTTAAGGGTCATTCTGACTGATAATAATAATAATTCTGTGTTATCGTGATACTGTGAAACCGCTATAATCTCTGAGACAATTATGGTACTGTGAAAATCTCATGCTGCTGCAACCCTAGCAATAATACATTTAATTTATAGTTCAATATGTGGTGAACTTATACACTTAGTTTTTGAGAGCTTCTCTGTGCGCTTACCTTTTAACACAGCATTTCAGAAATCACAGACAGTCCCAATTGTTCCTATCCATTGTTAATGGATAATTTGTTCCAACGTTTTCCTCTCCTAATTCTGATATTTCCGACATTCTCCTGAAAGCAGCGTGTATTTGACAGGCTGATCTGAGTACAATGGCAGTAACCAAATTATTCTGTTGAGTGGAAAGGTTTGGATGTTTCAGATGTGGTTAAAGACCCCAACCACAAATACTCATCTATATAGAGTACACTGGACAGTCTACTGCAGTGTAATCCAAATAAATAGCACTGAAGGTTTCCAAAATGTTTTCAATCGACTGACCTATGCAGTGTGGTAGATGCAGAGCAATAGATTTGCAATACCTTGCCTCGAGGCAATTACGACCAGTTAGTTAGTGGTCGTAATTGTAACTTTATTTAATTGCAGATAATTACCTGTCCATGTTTGCATACTGCAAAGTTAATTTTTAAAACTGTTAACTGGACGAAAAATATAATAGTGTCTCCCAGGCTTTTCCCCTGGCTTGCTGTGTTTCTTTACAGTAAACACTCTAGCCACTAGCTTTATCCTTTTAGCTTCACATAATGACATCAAAGCGTTATATGGCACAATTAGCAGTTTTTTCTTTAGACGATATGTTGCAGCCTGCTTCAGTGTGCCAATGTGTTAACGCAGGGTTTCCCCTAGGAAACCGCTCAGCCGAGGTGGTGAGACACTCAAATCTTGACATGTCTCTTCCTGGTCCATTCTTGTTCCTCATAGGTGGGGTCAACCAGGAAGGAGATTCCTCTGCAACCTGACTATTTTTTCTCTGGAAAGTAATTAGTTTATGCTTCAGGTCTCAGCCAGTCATCCAGCTGACTGACACCTCTCATAAACTCGCACTGCTTCTTATTAGGAAAGAAAAGACTGACTGTACGGTTGTCATAATTCCATCCGTACATTATCCTCTTTCTTTACATACCCCCCTGATTACATCATTAGGCCCAGCAGCCTCTGCTTTCTGTCACCACACAACGTTGCCCCTACAGTCCTCTCAAATACAGTAATTGGTGGCTACAGTGCTCATCTGATCCTGGGCATTTTCAGGCCTGCGGCTGGTTGCCATGTAGAATAGGGAATGAGGAGGAAGGAGCGCAGGGAAGGCGTGAAGGAACAGATGATGATGGCATCCTGGCTTCTGATTGCGCGTGATTCCCCCCGGTTCTAATCAGCTGGTGTTACTTTGAAATTACTCCCTTTGCATGTCATTACTGTTTGTGCATGTGTGTGTGTGCGAGAGAGAGCAGAGTGAGCGGAGATGGATGCATAACCCCGTAGTTAAAATCAACAATCTATTTCATATGCACTCACTGACCTTGATTCAATTGCGACTTCCACGCCGAGGAGAAATTCATTTTAATCCCGTGTTGTCCCTTATCTGCGGCCTTTATGCTTGTGCTCCCCAAGTTCTCTACATTCTCCCTGTCTCTCTCCACAGCACAAATTGGTGTCAAACAGATTTGATTCTTTTTGTAGGAAGACATTTCTCTGCCCTCTTTTTAATTGTCAGCTTTAATTTTTGTGCCCCGAGTGCTGATAATGAATTCATTCAGTCCTCGTTCAGGCGTTTGCAAAATGGACAGCTTCTCTGTCTCTGGAAAGGGAACGATTACACTTCAGCCGTGACACATTTCCAATTTTATTATTTCTTTAAGTGAAAAATGATACAGAGGAGAGTTTAAATGGGAGGGGATACACGGTAAATGATTGCCTGTACACCTTTCCTTGTAATTCTTTAAGTATTCCATCCTCGCAGTTTTCTACTCAATCACTTGATTGATCTTTCTCTCTGTCTCTCTTTTGGTTTTCCTCTCTGACTCTCTCTCGGTTTCTCTCTTGCACTTCCTGTCACACAACTTCAAGTGCCTCCTGGCCCCATTTCCCAATTAGCTGCCACAATTAGGGTAACAATGTAGTACAAGAGAACTGGGATGACAAATTTAGCAACAATGGGAAGAGATGAAGGAAGAAACTACCTCACTGTTGTTTTTTTTTAATCTCTGTTCTTCCCCTCAGCTGCATGCTGCTGCAAATTATGCCTCTTATATAATATATCTGTAGCTAATCATCTAATGCTTTATGTTCTGTAACTGCATGTGTTTTCTGTGTGTTTATTCAGTGGCAGTGGGTCAGCGTGTGTGTGTGTGTGTGTGTGTACAGTATGTGTAAGAAAGGCGGTCGGCCCTGTGTCAGCTACCTTTGGCCTCCTCAGTGGGAGAGTGTGCCGTAATGATGCTGCACAGGGCTTTGCTTTGTTATGTAATCCTCCCACCAGTTTGAAACACCACCACTCTTTATTATGAAGCCTTGTATTAATGTAGGTGTGTGCACGAGTACGCGCCGATGCATGAATGTGTGCGCATGTGTGTGATTTGCACGCACTCATGTGACCCTACCCCCATCTATGAGATGCGTTTTACATCAGAATGAGGCAGAGCGAAGGAACATTTAGGTATAAACATTTCCTTAGCGAGGTCCTGAGGGATGTGTAAGTCTTTTATCTTCCCAGAGGCAGAGACAGCGGGGATACCTCTTTATACGAGCGCTGTGTGTGCTTGAAGATGGGATTCTCCCCAATTATGCTCCTATTCTTCTAGTATATTAGACTAACGGAGCCAGATGGTAAATAAAGGGAGCTGATTTAAACATGAGTTGCTGTTAGAGGGGTTTATGAAGCTCATTCCGCTGTCTCCTCGTCGTAGCGTTGGAATACGTTTGTGTAAAACAATACGCTGACACTGTGCCCTCTGTAAAAAGCAATCAGCTTTGTGTTCAAGATGCTGCAGTATTAGTGTGCTGTCTTTTTTTTTTTCACGTTTTTTATCCATCGGGAACAACTGTTTTCAAAAGAAGTTTCTCTCCAGAATTTCACTGTGTTCCCGAGAGCTGCTGAGTCTGTGCGCAGCGGATTTGATGTGAGTCCATTTTGCTCCAGGGCTAGACCCAGTTAACAGACAGGAACTTAACAGGGAGGATGGGTGACCTTTGAGTTCAGCCAGCCAATAGCCATGGGAACCTGAATAACACCTCACTTGTATTTTTGCTTACTCTTGTTACTTATTTACATTTTCTGCCACAATGACCATGTCCAGAATTTAAAGGTATACAATGCAAGATGTTCCTAAAAAAACAATGTAGAAGTACAAAAGTAATCCTTCTCAATCATTGCTTATGGCCCACTAGAATTGTATGGCAGTGTATTTATATGCAGAGACTTCACCCGCTGCCTTTATATTCTTATTTTTTTTTCTTATTTTGCTGTGTTCAAGGCATTCCTGGGCACAGCGCACAGGAGAGTTGGGGTCTTTATGAAATAGTAGCAACCAGGTGCCAGACTGTGAGCAGCACACATCCAAGAGGAAGCTACAAAAGTCACGGACACTGTGCCGAAAAAAATGCAAATATAGCAAAGGGAAATGCCAAGCAGACAAGGCTGGGGTTGGCTTTCACGTTTACCACCTTTACTGTTTGGAAACAGAAGCCTATTACTGCATTGTATACCTTCAAGGCGGAAACTATTAAGATGACAAGACAAGCTAATTTGGTAATTGAGTAACTGCAAAGCAAAATATTTGCTGGTTCCAGCCTCTCAAATGTGGATTTGATGCTTTTTCTGTGGTATGTAATGGTGAACTGAATATCTTTAAGTTTCAGCCATTGGTAAAAATAGAACAAGCTATGTAAGACTCTGTAGACAAAACAATTAATTAGTTTCATTTAGAAAATAATTGGGAGATTAAACAATACTGCAAAATAATGTTTAATTGCAGCCCTAGAGACAATTGCTTTATTCTCATTCTTGTGTTGATTAACAGACCTTTTAATCTGCAAGCAAAAACTCTTTACATAAGGTGAAGCTGCACCTTTTCAGTCTGGAACACTTTCGTCAAAGAAAACTTCATTTCCATTTGTAGTATTATATTTGCCAGTATGGCTCTGTTCTGGGGCCTCTCTGCCTTTCCTCATTTCCTGCGCAGAAAGCCTCTTCCACGCTCCTACATTGAAAGCCTAAAGTGGTGGGAGCACACCTCTCTGCCCTTCCATGTGTAAACAAGGAAAGCCTGAGGCAGAGAAAGAAACCCCCCTACCCTTCCATGCGCCTACATGGAAAGCCTAAGGCAGGGAGAGCAGCAGCAAAGACTCCCGGGAACAGAGCAGCATCAGTGGCAAACAGAAATGACATTGACAAGTCAGGCACAACATGAAAAGGAGGAGCTGGGGTGGGGACAGGTTGCAAAGCAGCTTGCAGAGAAAGCAGCAACAGTATGCAGGCCAGAGCAGTTTAAATACAGGGCCCTGAATGAGATTCGCCAATTGGTTGCATAGAGAGGAATCATGTGATCTATCAGCTGACTCCCTTCCATCAATCAGCTGCTCCATCAGTTGATTGGGCTGTTTGAGATCAACTGATGTAGTTGGGATGTGAGCGGAGCTTGGCATGGTGTCCTGCCTGAACTAACGCTATGCTCAATTTGGTGATGACTGACTTCAGCTTTTTTTCATTGTGTCCCTATTTTTATAATCCAGTCCAGTTTTTGCTGTACCGGCTTTAGATGCAAGCGTAGTCACAGAGCTGCATAGTAAAATAGTTACTGCTGGTAATGAAAGTATCATTGTTGTATGTCTGACTCACTGGTGCTTCTACTGTGGGTGGGTTGTTCTGCACTCAAGCCACTTGAACTTCGACTCCTGACGGGATACACATCACAGCAAGCACACACGCACACGTATACCGTCCTATCCAAACCTTGGCTCTCATTAAAAACAAAAGACAGACAGCAAGATGAAGACAAAAGAAAAAACGCCAAGGCCTGACTGATGTTAAGAGGCATATGATTTTTAGGATGTGCTGCCGGGGTTGTTTCAGGTTGAGACTGGTGGCACATTGCCATATTATTCTGCCACAGTGTGAATCCAGACGAGAAGTAGATTATTAAGTGTTCTCCTGCAGTATTGATGGCTTATGTAGGGGCTGCTGCTGCAGCAGCAGTGTTGTGGTTGTCTCTCTGTCCCCTGGCTGTTCCTGACTAGCTGACTGGGGACCGGCTAATTGGAGGAAGCCCTGGAGGAGCACAGGAGGAGGAAGGAGAGGTAGAGGAGAAGTAGAGGAAACGACGGTGTCAGGCATCACGCATTGTCTGCATTTAAACCAACTCTGCCAGCAGTTTAGTGTGATACTGCGTCTTTTCAGTAATGCAGCATATTACAGCGGTCATAACAAAGAAAATCTGCTCAGTTTCTTCTTGTCATGATGAAAATGAGATTGTTGTTGTAAGGTACTTGCAGTATATAAATGCATACATTTTATAGCAGTATTTTTAAATCTAGATAAGAGCATCGCAATATCTCTATCATGATACGAGACTTGATATCGTCTTAGATTTTGGATATTGTCATATTGTAAGTGTTTTCTGGTTTAAAAGGCTGCATTAGAGTAAAGTGATGTAATTTTCTGAACTTACCATATTGTAGCTGTTCTTTGCCTTCACCCATGTATACCCTTATACCCTGTGTATATGGAGGTTATTAAATGTTGGAAAACCAGCAAAAATAGGTGATAGACTTCTTCCCCATTGCCAGTAGCTCTGCAGTAGATGAATATTCCTTTCTGCTTGTTCTCTGGTGTGTCACGTTAGGTGTCATGAACACTGCCAAAAACAGGTTAGTAAACAGTAGACAGCAGCATGGATCATTATGCCGACTAATGTGGAACAATGTTTGAGCGCTGCTTGGTTGAAGATGGATGGTGTGATAAGGGGCGAAAATTAGTGCATCAGTCGAGGCGTGGTATTTCCATTACTGCCAATCGGAGCTGATCGGAGCCAGAGCCGATAAATATTCGTGACCACTGCAGTCATTTGTTTTTGGAGTGAATGCTCGTTGTAGCCTTTCCCACTAAATACAAAAGCTAGATGTTAGTGGGTTTTTGTCCAGTGGGAAAGGGGCTTTAGTCCTTATATCACCATTCCTGATGATTATTTATCAGAAATCTCATTGTCTAAAATTTTTGTGGAGTCAACTCCACAGTATTGTTGCAATGTTAATTTCGATGGTCAAATGTTTTGTGATATATATTTTTCATCATATCTCCCAGCCTTACAGCCAGATGCTTATGAATTATGGTCAGCAGCATTATATAGGCTATTATGTTCATCTGTAGAATCTGCTTTGTTCTCTGGCAGCCACAATGAGCCTTTGCGTCCATCATCTTAAGCTCTAGGATAACTACATGCATTCCGGTCGGTGCAAATTTCACAGTCACTTTTCAGTCCACGAGTACCTCTCCCACTCCTCTGCCTCCGTCATCAACCCCCAGCCTCTTCCGCCTCATCCCACCTGTACTGTTTCGCACTATAAGAGGGCAGGATGTGGGTGGAGGCTCGCATTAACATTCAAGACAACCACTTAGTGTGTCCAAAGATTCCGTCGATGGCTGTTCGCTCCGTGTGAGGCACATTTTGCATGGCTCAAGGAGGTTTGTGTATGTCGGAGAGAGAAAGAGAGCCAGAGGGAGACTGAATAGAGCAAGGTGCAAGTCTTTCTTCTCTGCCCTTGACCCCCGCTCTCTCTGCTGATAAGTGAAACCTCCACCTCCCATTTGTCTCTTGTTTTCTCTTTCAGACCATCATGGAGCAGTTCAACCCCTGCTTACGGAACTTCGTTGCCATGGGGAAGAACTATGAGAAGGCCCTTGCCAGTAAGTCCTTTTTTTTCTCATTTATTTTCTCTGTGCTCCCTGTTTCGCTGCAGGTTTAGGCACACAGCCAAGCCAGCACTCTCTCTGTCTCTTTCTGTCTCTCACTTTCATGTGTATATCTACCTTTCTGAATATCTTTCTTTTTGCCTTGCCTAAAAAAGGACAGTATTTATGGTCTTGTCAAATGGGCAGGCCTTATCATGCGGTGCACAGCCTCTGACACCACTTGTATACTATTGTGGATGTGGATTCAGAGAAATACAAAAGGCCTTGAATCTGATGCACAAGTGAGGCTCATGGGTCACTGTCAGCAGTCAGATTCACAAAGGAAAACATGTGGATTTATGTTTGTCGCTGCTCAAACACTTACAGTGGTGCACCAGGATTTTTGACTCAATAACAATGCCTCAAGACTTTCCCCCAAAATGCCCCTCAACCTTAACACAAGACCGAACCCCCTCAGTCAAACTAATCCAGCAATTAGTGCCCTCCTCACCCCCTCCCCAAGCCTGTGCTTCTTTTCCCTGACACACACAGTAACTAATCCCAGCCTTGGTGTAGGTAGGAGACAGACTGGTAGGGACTCGCTGAGCCATTAAAGACCCACTTTGCAGGATTGGCTCGACCCAAGGGACTAAGAGGCTCTGATTTGCGGGGGCAGGGGAATGGGAGGACACACTTCCACCCATATGGTGCAATCACTGAAATTATTCAACACCAGAAATGCCAAAAGGGCTTCATGGGTAGGCCTGCTTGATCTGGATATGGACACGATCCAGCTTTTCCAACACAGCAGTGAGTTGAAAAATCTCACAGCGTTTGGTAAGTGTAAAAGCAACAGATGCATACAACTGAATGACTCCAACTGCCTGCCAAACACAGCCTGGAACTTATTATACAACTCCCCTGACAGCATGATGAGGATGCTGTAGGTACAGGAAATGATCGTTGTCCTGATTAAGTGATGTAGGGTTCTTGCACCTCTTCTCTAGAGTGAGGTATGAGTGATGGATCAGTAGCTTTGAGACGTGCCCCTCCCTCTACCAGTTGTCTGTCTGCCTTGCAATCAGAGATCCGATAATCCTCTCCGTCTGTCTCTGTGAGCCCCTCGCCTCACATTTCATTAGACAGAAGTAAAGTATCCGTATAGATCCAGCTTATCTACTCAGCCACCCTTCAGCGGCACACACAGACATACACTCTCTCACACGCTACAGCAGCAGCAGCATCGACAAGTAGAAAGAGTCTGTTGCTTGGAGATCGCTTTGAAAAATCTGCCGTAGCTCCCACTCGCTCCCACTCGCGCAAGCCCCTACCGCACATGTGCAAACTCGCATATACACATTCATGCACACTTTCCACATCAAGGCAGGCAGGGGGTCTGTTTGGCATAATGAGGAGAAATCAGCCGTGATGCTCTTGAGGCTCTGCTCTCAGTTCTCAGGTGTTTCCCCAGCAAGAGAGAGGAAGGAGGAAACGCATCTCGTCTTCTGCCGTTGACTCAGCTGTAATTGGGATTAGCATTAGCATATGTCCCTCAGCCTCGGAGCGGAGCTGCGAGGCTTCCAGCATAGAAGACTTCCTCTATCGCAAGGGCTGCATTTGTCTGCTGGAATTAGCCTGCCCCTGCCAGGCTATTGTTGTAAATGTGTCTCTCACCTGGCAGCTGTCTGCAGGCACAGGGCCCATCTGTCACCTGGACCGCTGTTGAATTCACCTCTAAATGCAGCGGCCATTACTCACTGGAGATGGGCCGATTGGCAGGCTGTATGGCAGTCGGGCAGAAATCACTGGAAGCAGACTCTGCCCTGTGTGACCTTTTGTTGGCCAGCACAGCAGCAGTTAGAATAATAGGGACTGAGGTGGATATTGATCTGGGCAACCAGGAGTACTCTTGATCTTTATTCAGTCAGCATGAGAGAAGAGGAGATATGGCTGCTGATTAGGATTAACCTCACTGATTGTTTTTGTGTATCCTGAGGATCTAGAGCAGAGGTCAAGCATTTTGTGTGTGCACGCTTAGATATGCACATCTGTGCATACATGTGGCATCTTTGAACCTTGAACTCTCTTGTAAGCGTGAAACCCTATTTATTTGAGCAATTAGGTGAACCTGCTAGATTATAAAGGCAATTGCAGTTACAATTACACCTTTCGTTTAATGCTAGAGAGAAAGGCCCAATCCCAACACACCCCTTGCCCCTACCACTTAGCCCTTACCCCTCCGTTTTGCGAGTTCACATCAAGGTGTGCAGTGTCCTGATTCTTGTTAGGATAGAGGGGTGGGCTTAGGGCTACATGGCCCCTACAAACAGGTTTTGGAAGACCATGGCGATTATGTACAAGCAACAAAAGACACCCACACAAAGATTTAATAATTGCAGTAACCATTGTATTATCATAGTATAATGTCAGTTCAATGATTTATGGTCCTTTTCTTTATAACAACCATAACAATTTAACTGAAGACCTGCTGCAAAGTTGCTGCACTTTTTACTGCTCCTCTAATATCAGTGCAGACAGGCAGGGTAGGAGCACATATTGCTAATGTTAGCATACAGAGCACAGCTAGTTGCCTGGTAATGAAGCAATGTTCTTTTTTAATGCAAAGACTTGTTTGATCAATTGACCCTTCGCTAATTCCCACCCTTGGACGTAGACTGGCCAATCGTAACGTAGCATCGGACCGATGCAGACCAGGGTCCGACAACAACACAGCTGTGCTCCATTGACTCTAATGCAGTCGTTTCAGACTTCCTTCATTTTCAAGCTGGTTATGTGGATTTGGAGCTAAATGTTGTGCCTGGGGCACGTCGTGTATTAATGATACTTGTTACCTGGAGAGGTTGGAAAAAGATATAAGTTTCTTCCCTGTTCCAAAACCAAAAGCAGACCCTGAAGAGTGTAGCGTTAGCTAGCTAGCTACTGAAGATACAGCCTACTGAATGTATACACATGCTGCTTTTGCTTTTTAATGATTATAACAGTGAAACAAAGACCGACCCTGCTGTACAGGAACCAGTGAAGGGAAGCAGGGAAACTTTGCTGATATTGAACCAGCTGTGTGTCATCGCAGAGTGCGCAGATGAACGTTGTTTGACTTCTCCTGGAGATCCCTGTGCGTCCAATCGCGGGCTTGCAGCAGCACAGGGGCGAAGCCAAACACCATTCATCTGCACACACTGTGATGCCACACAGCTGGTTCAATATCAGCAAAGTTTCCCTTTATATTCATTGTCTTGTGTGGCGATCAGCAGTGATGTGGTGGTTCACTTTTACACTGTGATCTGTAGCTTATAGTTCGGCTTTAGCTTCTGACTATCT
>NC_065523.1:19635422-19635574 GCF_006386435.1 Epinephelus moara | reverse complement strand
GTTCGGCTTTAGCTTCTGACTATCTTTGTCTTTTTAACCTGTTGTTGCTGCTGAGTCAGTTTGACATCCTGGATATATCCTTCAAACACAGACTGTAGACCCCTCTGTCTGCTTCTCTCTGGAATCATTATTTAATTTATCCAAAGATATGA
>NC_065523.1:19623965-19629710 GCF_006386435.1 Epinephelus moara | reverse complement strand
TCTTTTTGTTTTCTGTTTGGATCTTTGTTGTTTTTAACCTCTGTGAGGCACTTTGTGTTACTGTTGTATGAAAAGTGCCATATAAATAAAGTTGATTTGATTTGAGGCAAGGGGGGGGGGGGGTGCTGCTGTATTTTTGTTGTTAAAATATTACGCTGCAACCAAGTACTCTATGGTTTTGACACTTTTCTAGCTTGTTAAAAAGGGACATACAGTAAAAATTTTTTTTCAAAATCTCTCAAATTTTAGGGGTGCTGGAATTCAATTTAGGGGTGCTTCAGCGCCCCCAAAAATGGGCTAGAAACGCCTATGGCGCTGGGACGACGCCATACCTTTTGCAGCTATCACAATCTGGCAACCCTGAGCTCCCCCAACGTAACCAAATCAAAATATTGACATATTTAAGGGCCCTTCAAAATTTCTAAAACAATTATTTCTCTACTGTAATTATTTTTTTCAAGAAAATATAGACTTTAATTTTACACCTTTCTAGATGTTCTATGGATGTTTTTTTTTTTTTTTTTTTAAATATTCGTTTTGATGAAACAGAAGAAACGAGTTTTATTACAAAAAAATGGATCTGTATCAGTATTGAAAAATTTAAGCAAAAAGTATCGGTATTGAATTGAAAAAGTGTGGTATCGCCCATCCCTAGTTGAAAGACAACATGTTGAAAAGTATGATACTGAATGAATAAAATGCTATTTCTCTGGAAAGTATGATTTAGATTTGTGTGTGTGTGTGTGTGTGTGTGTATACCAATACTTTGATGTTAGTATAATATACAATAACCCTCAAGTACAGTTTGTATTAAGCTTGGGAATACAGTGACACTTGTAGTTTTGACCAATACTAAAGATGCTAATCTAGTATCTTTATTTCGTCTATGTGCTTCACTGCAGTTGAGGCAGTGGTCATATGTTTGGAAGAACACAACTGATTCTGATACTGAGATTAGGTATGGATTTAAGAAAAACACTTACCTGCAACTTTTTGGTGAAGGGAGGCCATCTCCTTGTTCAATTTCCAAATTTTCAGTCTCAGCAGATGTTGGACTCATGACTGAAAATGAGAGAAATACAGTTTAGTGCCTCTAAAATCATGTTGTAAAAAATGTTAAGTACATGTCAGAATTATGTGAAATGCTGGTTAAGGGGGTTGGAACAAAAGTAGAATATTAGAACATAATGGGAGATAGTCTGAACATGATTGTGACTAAGGGATAATGATACTGTACAAAATGTACAGATTCTATACATATTCAAATTTTGAAGACACAATTCAATTTCCAATTCTTTAATGTTGTGTGTTAAAATGGATTCATATTACAGAGCTCTAATTAGAGATTATGTATAATTGTCTGTTAACGCATCTCTGTGAGATCCCTGCAGCAGCGATCAGCTGATTTATCTGCTCCCAAAACTGTACAAATCACTGTTGTAAAATAATGATGTTCTATTGTGTGACAGCGCTGTGGTTAAAGGGCCCTATCATGCAAAATTCATTTTATTATGGTTTTCTAACAGTTATTTGCATCCCCTAGCCTGTCTACACGTCCCCAGAAATGAGAAAAGTCTGTCCTCTCCCTCTCTTGCTTGCTCCACCTTTCAGAAAATATGTGCTCAAACATGCCATTTGGAAATTTTCCCTTAATGACGTCTATAAATGAAATTACTCCTCCCCCAGGTTGGTGACACACTCTTTGACACTCTCCTAGCCAGATGAGGTCTGCCCTCTGAAATTATCTTGCGGGCGCCATTTTTTTCCCCTCGCAAACACTCTGATAAAATGAATATGGCAAGCGTGTGAACAAAGCATGGCAGTTGCTGTGTTATTGACTGCAACACCCAGCATAGAAATCTATTTTCATTCCCTTCGTCTGAGCCTCTCAAGACTCAGTGGACTGATTTCATTTTTAACGGAAATGTTCCCTCAAAACTCTATACAAAGCAGTCTCGCTAAAAGTCTGAGGATAAAGCATGGATCTGTACATGACACATTATCAAATGTGGAAGTTTTACCATTTCGTGTTGCTTTACTGTATAAGCCTATACTGTACAATGGCCTGTTTTCAGTAGGGCATACTAGAGGGACTTTTCAGGCTGTATTAAATCCAGCACCAAGGTGGGTTTTGGGCAACACACCTCAAAAACACTGTTGTAGGACCTCTGAGACCTATGTGAACTTGTTGTGAATGCGTATAATATGTCACCTTTAAGGTCTGGTTAGGTTTAGCAATAAAAACCACTTAGTTAGGGTTTGGGAAAGATGTGGTCAGGACAAAGACAAAGGAAAAGAAGCGGGAACTTTGAGATGCCTGTTTGGGTCTAGCTCTGTTGAAAGCCTATTTGTTAATGAGTCTATGTCAATGTGATTTGTGTTGCAAAACGGTCTTGATTAGTGCAGAGATTGTTTAGTTGTGTGCAAGAATCTGTTTGTGAACAGTATTAGCAAACTAAACACTTAGCTTTGGCGAAGCCAACTGATCAATGACCTAACTGCAATCTATCACAACAATAACTCAATGACAGTATTAAATCACATACAACAAGTAAAACAGTCTTGCTTAGCCTGTAAAGTTGTGATAAACTATGCCCAGTTGTTACATTACCAATCCTTGAGTAGATGGGAGAAAGAGTCACTTGGTGGTGTGCTGCTTTGTTAGCCAGCAAAAGAAGGCTGGGAAGGTGGTTCCAGCTGCAGTCTGTTGTGTCCTTTGTTCCAAAGGTTCTGATCCGAGGAAGCTAGTCACTCGGGGTCCTTGCAGAGTTAGACGCTGGCTGCTAACTCACTTAGTTCCTTGTTGCTGGAAAGCTAGTTGCAAACCTTGTGCTTGCACCTCTAACTTTCTGGTTTCAGATTAGAGAGTCTTTGATCAATTGCCCCACCTTTGATGGTTCAGGGCAAGGAGCAAGGGTCTGAGCATCTGGGCTGGTCCAGGCCCAGCTGGAAAGAGGTGTGTGCTGCTCTGCAGTTGGAGCAAGAGAGAGTTGTCTGAAGGGAGCAGACCTTGTACAAATGCCTGTGACATCAGAGTCACATGTCACTGTAAAGGTCCTGTCCAATCAAATTTTGGGACTTGAGTCTCACTGAGGTGTGAGGTGAGACCTCCTGTGGAGATGGGTGTCACATAGCTCTCTTTGTTTGAAGACAAAGAGCATGCAGAGGAAAAAGCCTTCAAATGTTCCGTTTAGATTTTACCAAATGATCTCTGTGGTCCTGTGAATCCCAGCATTGCCAAGGGACAGGTCTGAATCGGTCTGAATCTGCATGAAGAGTGATGCTGCGTTCAAGTATAACTTGGAGGTCGCAAATTCCTACTTCCGAGTAGGAAAAATAATGCTGCGTCCGTTTTGTACTCAGAGGTCGGAAATTCCCAGTTCCCAGTCGGAAAACTTGAACGCACCCTGAGGTCGGATTTCCAACTCTGAAACTCGGAGCAACCACATCAACCCCGACTTACGAATTCATGATGGCTGCTGGTCACATACATAGTGAGTAAACACTCTGCTAAAGTACTGTTTATAGCAATTCTATCTTATTTGTTTTACATTAGGTCAGCCATACCCATAGTACTGTTAAATTTTTATCCGTGGGCATGTTGCTATGCTGTCTATATGTGCAAAATGCCACATAGAGCGTTGTTATAAACTGATACTGCTAACAGTGGCTATGGCTAGCCCAACGGTAGAACGGTAACGTCCATGTTTTTTTTCGACTTATCCACCGTTGTCAACTAGAATGCAAAAACTGTTGTCAACTTGGAGTTGACGTCATTTCCACTTCTGACCTCCGAGTACAAAACGAACGCACCATGTAATAACAGCCCGACAACTCTGAGTTCCCAGTTGAAAACTCGGGTATGTTTTCTCAACCTCCAGTTTGTCATGTAACCACGGCCGTCCACATCATAACATCGGTCGGAGATGACGTATTTCCCACCTCCAACCATAAATGAACGCAGCATGACCTTAATTTACAAGCACAATTTCTCACCCCACAGACACTACATTTGGAATAATAGAGACATTTTATACAAACATAAATCTTTATTTTCGGAAAACTGGTTTGTCCATGGAATTTACTTAGTTAAACAGCTTTTTAATTCTAAAGGTGTTTTAACTTCCAGACAAATACGGTATTCCCATACCAACAAAGGAATATGCTCAGGTTTTTGATGCAATCCCATCTGGTGTCATAATGCTCCTTAAAAACTCTATAGCTTCCGAACTGACCTTATTGAATTTAGATCCTGCCGATACTAGTGTGCGTCAAATCTGTTTTTCCACTAAAGAAAAGAAACAACAACCGTGATATACGTGCCCTATTTCAAAAGAACATGGCCTCTGTCCGAAATGTGGTCTCCTACTGGAATAGCTTCACTCCAGACCTGAACTGGAAGAAAATATGGTGTCTTCCATCCAAATATCTGATCTTAAACAAGGTCAAAGAAGCGTCTCTTAAAATGATTCATCGGTTTTACCCCTGCAAGTTGTTTTTACAAAGATACAAAAAAGACATTGACGTGGACTGCTCATTCTGCCAACAAACCGAATAAGATCTGTATCACTTGTTCTGGTCCTGCTCTTTTTCTGATGTTTTCTGGCAAGACGTCAGATCATCAAGACGTCATTCATTTCCCAAAACGCTGACTCTGATTTTTCTCTTACATATGTAAATGTATTGTTTGGATTTTTTTCATATAGTGCTAAAAAAAAACCAAATCAATATTATATCATCAATCTTATCCTGTTACTTGCAAAACACCATATCCACAAATCTAAATTCTCTAACCACAAACCATCTTTTTCAATATTTGAAAAGGAATTCAAACAATACATTACCACAATCCATCGATCTAAAAACAAAAAAAGCCATCAAAACTACTGATCTATGTACCCTGTATAATATCTGTGTGAATTAGTTTGTCCTTTTGTCTACAATCTGTACCCCTGGCATCGTTGTGTGTTTACTGTTCATGTCATGTTTGCACTATTGTAATGACCAATTTTTGAATAAAGTTGAATAAACTTTTGAAAAAAACAAAACAAAAACGCAGCATGGCCTGTACTTGGCCGATGACCTGTGACCTCATGGCATACTTTTGGCGCAAACAGGAAGTCTGAATAGCTCAACAACAAAACAAAAAAGGTAAGTCTGCGTAGCTCATTTGATGGAAAAATGCCAGGTTTAGCCACTGAACTGAGGGAGTTAATTGAAGGTTTTAGATCTAAAAGAAAACACCACTTGAAACTTATAAAATGGCTACAAAAAAAGAAAGCTTCTCAAAAAGAAAATGAAATGCAACATTTGCCAACACAAAATGAAGATGAAGGACTGCAGTTGTGGAGATTTCTATAAATGGTAGGTAACGTTAGCCAATTTCTCTTGAATTTACTTAATCTGCACCAGATTACATCACAGTATTAATTAATTAGTTAATTAATTAGTTTAATTATTTATTCTTTATGTAATGACTGCCTTATCTGTAATAATATTACTATTTGTAGTTCTATCTATCTATCTATCTATCTATCTATCTACATGTTTTGTTAATCCTTCAAAAATGTTCATTTTTAGATTGGTATCACATTGAAACAAATTTTTGGAAGGTGTGTTCACACCGGACCTATTTTTTTTTTCCACTAGCAACGAGTTTACATACAAAGTCAATGCAAACGGGCGATTGAGCGTATATTCGCCCAGGAGAAAAATCGCTCGGGCTCCGAGCGACAGCGACAGAGC
>NC_065523.1:19616474-19621833 GCF_006386435.1 Epinephelus moara | reverse complement strand
TGTCTCCAGTTGAAAGTGGTGATTTGCTAAATACATTCTACAATAATAAATTAGATTAACTTTTGGTCTATAATATTGTTGGCTATATTACGCATTTTAATGAAAAAAAACTTAAGAATAAAAGAAATAATTAGTGGAAACTTTTTTTTATTGATACTACTCCTCTCTGACATACTAACAACACACACACACACACACACACACACACACACTGAACACGCGACTGAATGAATGAATGAACACTGGAAGCGGTTCAGCCGCAATCCCGCCGGCTGGCGCGGTCACTGTTGAGATTCGTTTTTTATTATTAACAAAATGTTTTTTTATTGACCGTATGAATGGTTTTGTTTTCAAATAAGTATTTGGAAACGAAAATGTATGCTTTGGTGTACTTTGACAGAGTTTTGCAATATGTATATAGCCACCTGTAGGGCCTATGTATCAAAATGTATAACTTTCAGCAGCGCTCTGCCGCGGTCGGAGGTATAAATGCTCAAAAGTCTAGTGTGTTTCATTTTTGTAACTTAAAGGCTTCAGAAAACATACAAGACGCATTTTTAGTAAAAGTCATTGGAAGAGAAGCTTGTAGGTTTCATCTAAACAGAGTTATTTGCATTATAAAAACCGTCGTGGCGGCTCTAGGACAAGTGCACTTACATTGATCACTTCCATAAAATAAAACGAGAAATTGGAGAAGATAGAAAAAATTGTTAAAATTAAATTAGGGGACTGATCACAGATGTATTGTGTCTGTGTGTTTTTACATCTATTGTTGCTTTTAATTTGCAGCTATACTTTTAATGAAGCTGACATGTCATGACAGTCAAGTACCCCCCCCCTCCCCTGAAATTCACTGATCTCTTCAATGACGTCATCAAAGCGAAAAAGCGAGTCTGTTGATTTCTGCCACATTGACAAGCGATTGCAACTGAGCGATGAAGCGATATCAAAGGGGCGAACTGAGCGACAGCGAAAAGAAAAACAGGTCCGGTGTGAACACACTGTTTTTCAGAGATCAAAGCAATTATGGTTTATCTTTGAATTTCATTGGATCGCTCACAAGTAGCTGTGTTGTCCATAGGGCTTGTCAACAGAGGGCCACCACAAAGGCATTGTCACAAAATCAGTCCGGCAGTCTATCTTCAGCAAATCCAAGATGAGCCTTTTCAACTGGATGCGATTCTTGTACAGGTATGGAAATAGTACTAAAATATCTACTGGATATTTTAAAAACTACAAAGAAATATTCCACATTAATAGAAAGAATCACATTGCCAGGGATTTAAATTTCCTATTTCCTATTACACCAAAGCCAGAGGTGGGTTACAGTATATAGTTGCATATGCTGTCAGCACAAGCAGTCTCTTAAAAGAGAGCCATCCCAAAGGGTTTTTCGTAGAGGTGCTCTCTGAGATGTACAGGAAAGATGTGCTTGTGGCTCATATGGGGTCAGGCCACCACACTGCAGCCTTTCAGGCCCATGCAACAAAGTGATCACGAAGAGAAGATGATTTAATAAAGTGCATTCATTGCATAAAAATAAATTTAATGATCTTTTGTACTACATTAGCACTTCATGCACACAGTGTTCTAAGTCTTGAATATACCGAGTGAACAAAAATTTAAAAGCAAATATAAACTGCAGACTGCCTGCTGCGCCATCTGACCGAATCTGACCGTGCCAAAATGGGTGGGTACCACCAGGCCTGAAAAAACATTCTAGGGGAAACACTGTGTTTGTATAGCACCTTTCATACAGGTTACTGCAATTCAAAGTGCTTCACAGATGACTGACAAGCCGATAATAACAGAACAAGTGTAGACCGTAAAAACAACAAAAAAGCAAAAACAAAGAATTTGAGACCAACGCAAGAAAATAAAAATTTTACATTTAAAAGCTATAATAGCAGTAATAGTAGTAAATTATGTAGGTTTTAGTAAGTTTTAAGTCTATCTAAGCTCTTCCAGTTGTTAAACTGATGTTTAGTCATGCACTTTGGAACAACTAGCAGACTCCTGCCAGAGGAGCTGATGGGCTATAAGCATATTACACGTACAATGCCTATCAAAGGTATTCACCCCCTTGGATGTTTTACCCTTTATTGCTTTTATAAATCAGTCATGGTCAACATAATTTCGTTTGTATGACAAAAAAAATTTACAAAAAAAACCCTCTTTAAATTTAGGACAACTTTGTGCAGTGATGTCCATTATACCAACCATTTGTGAACTCCAGATTAATTCTATACCAATTATTTTCTATTTCATTTATTATACTGAGGAAGGAAATATTGCTCATAACTCCATGACAGTTTGTTCCATCATCATGAAACTTTCTTTAAGTGTGGGCAGGCACATCAGTAATGCCAACATTGCTGAGCTGTACCTTGAATCACTGTCATGCCCAGTGCCATAGTAAAGAATGCCCTCCCAGGTGTAATTGCTGAAGTATTGTCTGCATAAGGCCACAACATTTTCATTTTATGTATTTTAAGGTTTGCACAAGGCCTACGATTGAGACAAATCGACATGATGACAGATGACATTGCTGGGAGCTCAAGAACACTGTCAAAGATGGCCAAAAAGCTATGAAACATTTGTGTTGAGGCAATGGAGAGAAGGAAGAGAAGAAAAGGACAGAGACTGGGAGGGTGGAAAGAGTCTGTGGTTATCGTTGAAAGCCATTTCAGACACAAAAGGAAGGTAACTGGAAACAGCCATATGCCTAAAATTTCTGTGGGAATTCTTGCCACAGACCCAGGGCCTTTCAGCTCCATTGTATTGAAGTGAAGGCAGACATCTCTATGGCAGATATCTAAAAAAAAACGGCAAATCACACCAAAACTATCTGGGTGGACAGATAGCACTCCAGGCAAGAGGAAAAATATATTTCGCTTTAATTTTGGGTGAGACAGATGTACAGTCAACAGTAGTATGAGTAGGGGAAGATGTGCTTTTATATCAACATTTGAAATGGTGGAAAATCCAAAATGGCGGACTCAATAGGTCATTGTGACAAATTTATTTTCCATGAGGAGCAGTATCTTTGGGTTTTGTCACTGTATGAATAACAGGTATGGAGATTGCCACCTAAAGCTCACTAATGCTGACAGCAAATTTGAAAGCATTGTCATGCGAAAACTATTTGCACTAAGAGGAAGGATTTGCTGATACAATAGTGAAGGTGAATCTATACTTACAGGGATATAATAATTTTTATAGCTCATTAAAGTAAATTAAATTAGTTTAATTTTATGTTTTAATGGTGAAATGATTACCATATATCAGTCACACATCATAGTATGGACGTGGAAGAATGGTTGGTGGCAGGGCCGGCCCAAGCCTCCAAAATTTGATTTTGGGGCCCTCTATTACTGCCAGTAATACTGATTATTGATCATTCACACACCTACTATAAGTTATTTCATGTTCTACTTGGTCATCACTTGTAAAACTAGAGGTGAGAACTTTTTGTTGNATTTGGCAAAGTCAGCAACTCCCCCTACTGGTCACACAGAGAATCAATACATAAAACCTCAAAGAGCAGCCTGGCATGTTTTACCCATCTATGGTTTTTCATCTGAAATGGTAGCAAATTCAGCTACAAGAGCAGCCTAGGGTTGATTTACACTTAATATTCAAAGTGATATAGTACTAAGTGGGATACCAAATGTCATCTAGGCCAACTAAAAGTAACAAAATAAAGCAGTCTTTACTGTAAACACAATCTACTTTATTTTATTTTTTATTTTTTTTGTTTTAAATAAACTGCAACAGCAAATGTACAAAAACAGACAGTATTAAATAACATTTTTTTCATATAACTCATGAGCATAACAGGGAGTTGATGTAAAAGGAATATGTTTATTTACTCACATAAATTACTATGCTCTGCAGCAAACAACATATCTCAAACTATAAGTTAACTAAGTTAATTCATTAATGCAAAAACATATCGCTAGCAATCGTCACCGCGTCTGTAATTAATGTTAGTTGTTATTAAACATTTGCTGTCAAACGTTATCAAAAACGTTGTTTTGAACCAGAATATATATATAGCCTATATACACCGAGAATCAGCTGATTCATACACAAACACAAAAATGTTAGCTTGAATAGTAGGGGAGATCCGGTACGATTGTAGCAGGGGGACAGTTGTAGCACGGGCCCTTATTCGTGTTACACGCGTCTCCGGAATGTGAAAGTTGGAACACGCGATCGTCTTCCGGTGACAACTTCCGGTACGAAGAATCACTTCATTCGAACTCGTTTTCCCGGAGTTATCAGCGAAATACTCATTTTCAAATCCGTAAGTAAAATATCGACACCGAAGGTGTTTTTCCATTTTGTCAAATAGTTTATTTATACAACACTGCAAACATATGTCATCTGTTAGACCCATCCGTAGACTTAACATGAGCAATTCATTCATTTAGCAAGCTTGCTTAGTTTTTCTGTTATCCCACCTAAAATGCAGGGAGACAGGGGAGGGACGGTTGTAGCACAGGGCCTTAACTCGTTGATTATTCATGTTTTTTGACATTATGCTTGCAGGAAATGCCCAGGATCAGAGTGAGGAAGACAGCCAGGGCTCAGATAGACCCAGACCTGTATGATAGAGCCTGGCAGGCTGTGTTGGAGGGCCAGTCTATTAGGGGTGCAGCCAAATACTATGATCTGTGCAACGTTTCCCTCCTCCTCTATATTAGTAGGAGAAAACAGAATGATGACAAAGCACCTTCCCTTGGTTACAGACCACACAACAAGGTGTTCAGTGCAGAGCAGGAAGCTAGACTGATCAAATATCTTGTACAAGCTGCAGATATTTTCTTTGGAGTCAGTCCTAAAGAGGTGAGGCCATATAAGAATAAGAATCAGTTTGTCAGTTAGGCCTATTTATTCAGATGAGCCTACATGGCTATGAACAAAATTAATACAATAACAATAAACAAAGTTCATGGTAATAAAAAGCAATACATTAGTTACAGTTCATGGTTAATATACATTCAATAAATAAAGTTAAAAATTTAAATTCATGATATAAATAGATCTAACAGGCTAATTGAGTTCATGGTTTAAAAAAATGAGTTAAAAAACAATGTTACAGTTCATGATTTACATAAATACAATTAATACAATTCTAAAATATTTAAAAAATAAGTTAAAATAAAAAAAATCATAAGTAGGTCTATATAAATATGGGTCTATATAAATATGGTTAATGTGTGATTAAAAATGTGTTATTAAAAATGTGTTATTGAAAAATGTGTTATTAAAAATGTGTGATTAAAAATCATTATGTGCTCTGCATCATCTTCAGGTCCGAAGTCTTGCCTACCAGCTGGCCAAACAGCACAAC
>NC_065523.1:19546083-19615974 GCF_006386435.1 Epinephelus moara | reverse complement strand
TAGACCCCTCTGTCTGCTTCTCTCTGGAATCATTATTTAATTTATCCAAAGATATGATAATAATTCCTCAGAGAGTGCTGTTAGTTACAGTGTGGTCTCCATTCTTATTCCAACAGCTTGTTGGACCATCACAAAGGGGCAGGGCGTAGCAAAATGTAAATTGATAGCATGAAACTTAAGTTGTGAAAGAATTTCTGCTGTTTTGACAACTGCAAAAGGCTGCCCGTAGACAACACAAGAGAAATCACCACTGCAGAAGAGGGCATATTCACAATGTCCGACAACACTTGTCACGTCTGTTTACGTAAACGCCAGCATACCAATGATGTATAAGGGTCTTACAGGGTGGTCCCATTTTATAGGGGAAGTTTTCAACCCCTGCCCCTTTTAACTCTGTTCCATGGAGCAAGGTGGCACTTGAGAAGCCCCGCTGCAGTGTCAGCCACAATACAGCACACCTGAAACTGATGAACATCCAGTGTTGCAGAGGGAAACCCCAGCAGGTTGAAGCTTTGCCAATACAGGTTTGCCGACCATCCGCTCATCAGCAGTCTCCCTGAGTCACTGTGTCACCCTGCTGTCCAGTGTTCAGACACATTGACAAAAAGATGAAATGGAATGGAAAGGCCAGTTGTGGGTAACGGCATGTGGTAAACAGCGTGACATTGCTGTTTCCTTGGGGGGGAACAACAATGTTTTCTCACAGCTGTTGGCTGCAAATATTGAATTTTAGTGGTCCATTTGGTCATAGATCAAAAAGACACCAAAGATGAAGGAAATGCCAGAATATCAACTCACATAATAGACATCATAAAATTAAACACATAAGCAAGCTGATTGATTCATTGTTGTCTATGCTGTGTGGTACTTATCATAGATGCAGCAAATGGACAAGCTGTTGAAAACGTAAAATGTTTTTACAGTAGTTGTTATCTGGAAAAACAGATGCGTTCAGAGCGACATTAATTTAGGCTTCACTGGGTGTGAAGTGTAGGGGGGATTTACTTAGTGCCAAAAACCCTACTAAATTATTAAACTTGCTCACATTGGCTTTGCAATGATAATAAAACAGCTTTCCTTGTCATTATAACACCAAGCAAGAGACAAAACATAACAGGAATCACATTTTTGTGCTTGTATGGCTTCCCCATCAAGCACAGATTATCTGTCAGAAAGTAATTTCCTCCTTGCAATCAAGCAAGCAGAATGCCAACAAGATGATGTCGAGTAATTACGTAGCAGCATCAGTGTTGCTTATTTTCTGGTGGCGAGAAGCTGTGATTCACCGCTTCGGAAGCATCTGAGGAAAGCAGAGGTGGAAAGACAGAGTGCAAATGTATCGGCGTCACTGGCCAGACTGCTGACGACTTACTTGTTTACACAAAGGCACACTGTATTACAGTTTTGTGGAGACACACTGCAGTGTTACTTTGATCTAATAACCCCTCTTTGCTTTCTTTTTGTTCTTGCTTCTCTTCGTCTCCAGATGTGACATTTGCTGCCAAAGGCTACTTTGATGCACTGGTTAGAATGGGTGAACTGGCCAGTGAGAGTCAAGGATCCAAAGATTTGGGTAAGTGGCTGACATACACCTGCTGACCTTTGTTTTTTTTCTGCCACTTTTGTTCTTTGTCTTTCTTCTTGTTGGCCGCACTGGCCTACAACAGAAGCACACATACGTCATCCGACATTAAAAAAAGTGGCAGTGGAGGCTACATTGCATTCAGAGAGACGTGTGTGGGTTGATACAGGTGGTGTTTTTTAATTAGAATTTTTTTACTGAATCATTTTAATGCTAAAGCAGTTTGTTGTTCGACTGTGTCCTGGAGGTAATAACTTTTTTTTTTTTTTACGGGGCTTTTTTTGTCAAAATAATGTCATCAGAGTTTGAGAAAGGTAACAATAATGGATGCCGTACCATCAGCACAGCCAGGTGGGAGCTGAGCGTGATGTATTTACAGCATTATAGACCGATGGTAACATGTTTTCATCCAAGCTGAAGATTGTTTTTGGAAGGGTTTTATTTTATGTGACTGACTGGAGAGGAATTTATTGATTCTGTGTGGAAAAATGTATCACTATACGAGATGTTAGGAGTGTTGCTCCTTGTGTGATGTGTGTATGTCATGTCAATTAGGTGTGCCTGCATCGCTGTTCTGGTTACAAACATAGAGGTCAATTGGCAACGAACACCTGGTCCTCTCATAGTGAGACGTTTCCTAGGTGATGAGCGTCTGTATTTGCTGTCGCCGGCCCATGGGAAATCAGCTCCTGTTTGAAGAGATTCCCTTCGCACTGATTGTGCTTTCGACTGCTTGATCTGCGTGGAAGTAGCTGTTGATTTGACGGGGCCTTTGTTGCGGTGGAGCTGAGATCTAGTTTTGGGTTTCCTCCAGCCCAGCCAACAGGGACTAACATGAAAGTGCTCTCAGGATGTTTTATTCAGTAAGCGGCCTTCTCTCTCTCCTCTCTTTCTCTCTATCTCCCTCTATCTCTCTGTCTCTGTGAGGTTTTCCATTGATACAGCAGTATCTTCCTGTTGAACTGAGCCTCACTTACAGTAGCGGGCTCTTCCAAGACAGGCATCCTCAGCTGAACTTGTCATAAAAGGGTGCTTCATGTACGTGATCGGACTGACAGCTGATCTTATCTCTTCTTGCACCACACAACACTGTGATTCTAACAGCAAGGGATTATTGTAAGGAATAGTTATTGTCAGAAACTTTTGAATTCTTACATTCCTGTATGTGCTGACGCTCCCTCGTTGTTACATATATTGCCACGGGACATTTGGAAATTGTGCATATGTGTGTGTGTGTGTGTGTGTGTAAGTATATCAACTTTCTCCCCTCTTTTGTCATAAGTATGTATGAGGGAACAGAAAACGGATTCTGTTTTCAAAAGCCCTGCCTGAAGGACGATGTGCAAGGGACTGGATATTTGAAATGACTCATCCTCGCTGTCTTTATATCTGTGTGTTTTTGTCTGTGTTCATCGACTAAATCTATCTCTGCAGCTGAAAGTTGAAAAAGAAAGGCTGTGATGTAGCTAAAGATATTAGGCCCTGCTGTTCATTGCCAGTCTCCAGTACAATGCACCAGCATCCAACACTCCCCCTTCATGCCACCATGGTTCCCGAGGGGAGGATCGGTGTGGTTTTATTTTCCAGCCACCTGCTCTCGACTTTTTGGAGTCCCCACCCTGAGGTCGGCGCCAGTGCCCTGACCTCCTGTCAAAACCGTGTGCAGGGATGAGTCCCAAAGCTCAAAGTTTCCTGTTTGACCGGTGGTAGAGCACAGAAATATCCACAGATTGGAGGAAAATAGAGCACTGGAGGTTAGACAAACAAACCACAGCTTGTGGGTTAAGGTTGACAACACATAGAATATAAAGGTGAGATACTACTTGCAGAGATCATTCTTGAACTTACTCAGCAATTAGCTTTTAGATCTCCATTTTGTAATTAATTTAGTCCTAATCTGATTCTTTTTTAAGATATGTTGCCATCAGTGTTGGGCAAGCTACTCTCAAAATGTAATTTATCACATATTACTAGTTACCTTCATTTGAAAGTAATAAGGTACTCTACAATATTACTCTCTGTGTAGGGTGATAAGTTGCTTATTACACTACTTTTGTGTTACCTTCACCAAAGTGACCTCAGAAGAACTAAAAGGCATTTTGAATGGATGAGGGTCATGTTGTTTCACAGCAGGTAATCATAGCACAGAAGCTCCAGTGCTGCACAGGTCTGACCCATTCATGCATTCACATACAGTGGTTCACACTTTGTATTAAAATCCCCTGCTTATATTAATAATAGTGTGATGATATAAAAAGATTAAATAGCCTGGACCTTTTAAAATAAATGAACAGCCTTGGACACAGGGAGCATCCGGCAGAGGATCAAAGTCTGATAATAATGAGATATGGATGATCGTTTGTGGGCCTATGATATGAAACACAACAAACAAATACTGAGGTTAGCACAGCAAACAGAATGTTGTGAGATTAAGTCACTGTGACGAGTGCAAATTAACCCACCTGCCTGTTCCCCGTGTGCTGGTCAGCTACAGCAACAGTGTAGATGTATGAATGGAAACACACTGGCCATGATAACACACATGATCACTGTTTTCTGGTCGCGCACTGGTGGAAGTGACAGTTTATCTTGGCTGGTAATGTGCTGTGTGATATTGTAAATGTAATAATATTACCCGAAATACTGTTGGTAATGCGTCATACTTTTTACTGCTAAAAAGTAATATATTACTGTAACACTTTACCCCCCACTCTGGTTGCCATGCAAAGTATTTGAACATTTTCTCTTTAAATAATGTAAGTAAATAATAGGGCTGCCACGATTAGTCGACTAATCGATGACTAATCGACTATTAAAATAATCGGTGACTATTTTAGTAGTCGACTAATCAGTTTTTTTCATAGAAAAATACTATAAAAATACCCCAAAATACTCTTATTGCAGCTTCTTATGCTCAAATTTTGGCAGCTTTACACACTCTCCCGTGACAGTGAGCTAAAACTCTTTGGCGTGAGTATGAAACAAGACATTAGATGACATAATTTTGGGGTTTGGGCGAGACAGACCGACATTTTTCAACATTTTTCGATGAAATGATTAGTCAACTAATCGAAGAAATAATCGACAGATTAGTCGACAATGAAAATAATCGTTAGTGGCAGCCCTAGTAAATAAGTTATTTCCCCCTACAGTGACTTCAAGAGTTCAATAATAATTCCACCCATTTGTAATACGGGTATTGATGGAGATTTAAATAAAAACACCAAGGGGATATTAATGGTTAAGTGTGTAAGATTTAGCTGAATTTAGCAGCATGTAGCGCTGAGGATTGCACATTGCAACCAGTTATGACTTCCTCTTTCCTCCCGGTTACAATTTCTTCGGTGTTCATTGTTCGGGAAGTTTCCACCGGGAGCTGAATTATCCGCAAAGGTCTCCTCCAGGTGATTAAAACCGGTAAAAACACTGAATATAGCAGTTTCACGTTACAAATCGCTGTTTCTCAGACACTGCTCGGCATGTCACAAACGGGCAACTCGCCCACCACATGCTAATGTGTGCTCACCTTTTCTTCCTGATAGCTTGCAGATGCAGATGTTCAGGAGGTTTTAACCAGGAGCAGAATTATCTGCAGATGTCTTTTTTGGCTGCAAAACAAACATGACCGGTAAAACACTGAATAAAACAGTTTTATGTTACAAATCAGTGTTTTTCCGATGCTGCTCGTTGCAGATTGGCTTGTGACTAAAGTGGTCAATGCGAAAACACAAAAACGTGAATTGCCCTATCTAGAGCCAGTGTTTGGTGGATCCGATCTGGGTTACTGAAACATAGTGGTGAAAGTGGCATAAACTAGGATTTTCAGGTGATTATACGCTAAAGAAAACATGTTATTTTCCATATCTGCCAATATACACCCCTAAGCCCTACACACTGGACTTGTAAGGCTTGAAGACAGGTATATTTTGGATCTCCCAGGCCATCAGATAAAGTTATGGGCTCACAGGCGCCGTTATGTTGTTGTTGATTTGAAATTTATGGCCCCAGTAGCTGATAGAACTCACACTTCAAAGCATCATGTTCTGTATCTGAGTATAAACACTACATCCTTGATTTCCCACAGTCTGATCAGTCACATGATAAGTGGGCTTCATGTTAACGTTGCTTGTTTGAAGAGTTGATTGAGTTCATTGGCTGACTGAAAGATAAATCGCTTTTTCCACGGCCTTTTCTGTATTCGCGCATGCTCACAGAATCATATGTGCGTATGCGTTTGAGCTCCTGTTGCGCCTCTTTAAAGCCTGTTAATTCCATCGAGGCTCAGTAAGAGACGGGTTGCAAATGGTCCCACCTACACACCTAAGAGTCGGCAGCTGCTCTCCATCTCTTTCTTCCTCCCTCCTCCCCCTTTTCTCCTCCCGTCTTTCACACGCATACACACACATAAACATTATGCTTAAGCGGGGAATGAAATTACCTTGTGAAATAATGCCCACTGTTGTTGTTTTTGTTATTGACAAATCAACACGAGCTGTAGCCTGGCTGTAATTCATTCCTTTGGAACATAGTGTGTTCCCACAGGGATCCACCCTTGTTCTTTATGTTCATGCATGTGTTCATGCCTATTATATTTACATGGCTGTGTGCATTTTATGTGCAAAAATCCCCAGTCGTTCCTGTGTGTTTATACAATATGAGTGCTCTTTTAATCCACTTGTGTATATCTCTGCCTAAAGAGACAGAGTCTCTCTCTCGCCAGCCCCACTACTCCCACACGCTCCCTCCCACATATCTTCCTCTGGTTCGGCTAATCATCGCCTGTCACTTTGCCACCCACACACACATGCATGCACACACACATGCTTGCCACCCACACACACATGCATGCACACACACATGCTAACACACACACACACACACACACACACCTGCCCTCCCTCCCTCTCTTTCCCTTCTCTCTGTTTCTACCATCCTCCTCTTTCTTTATCCCTCTCCCTGAAGAAGGAGTGAGCACTTATTACCTCAGTGACATGTGTGGCTTTCCAGCTCTCCTTGGGAAAAACAGGAAATGTAGACATTGTGGGGCTGGATACATTTACGACAGTTTTAAATGACCAGCTCTCCTCCATTGTGTTTATATTCCTCTGAACTAAGAGGCTTGTGATTTACAACTGGACCCGGAGCCAAAAAGGCAGTCCACAGGCTTTAACTCCTCCTGTAATTCCGAGTATTTGGATTCGTCATCACTCCGAGAGCTCCTTTATCTTTGTTGTAACTGACAGAAGTCAAACAAATCAGCCACCTTTGCCTTTCCACAAAAAGCTTCTGAATGGGTCAAAAGTCAGGTGACGCCAGCTTCATTCAAGTGTTTGCACATTGTAGAAAAGTCCCAAGTTACTGTGGTGAGAATCAAGCAAGTCAAGTCAAGTCCCTGCTATAGGTTAAGCAAGACAAGTGACGCGATTGCTGAGGTCAGCGAGATACTTGCATGAAAGTATTTTGTATCGATAATGTACTTTTTACGATGTATGTTGTTCTTGTTTCGTAGTGACAGATGAAGTTGGATGTAGTGGTGGTCGTCTTACTGATGTTTGACCTTAAAACGTGGCGTACTGTTGTTCTCTCCTTACTACCATCATCAACAACATCATCCTTTGAATCCACATTTTATTAATTTTGGACTAGCCTTGACGATAATTGCCTCATGCATTGGTCTCCGCATCCTAGTACGTTGTTAGGTTTGCTCGCATTGCACTAGAAATCACCAAGTGCCAGGTCTAAGTCAAGTCTCAAATCATGAATACCAAGTCAAAGTCAAGTGTTATCAGTGTTAGCTAAGCAAGTTTCAAGTCCTCAGATTTCTGATATGAGTAAAGTAATTGACTCAAGTCTCCCATCTCTGGCCTCTGCTGCCTTATGTGGCAAGTTAATCTTGCTGTAAGGCAGTTACAGTTTACCAACTTGGCCAACAGTCTTATCTATAAAGGTTTTAAATCCAAAATTCTTCCTCACATTTCTTCTCAACTAGGTTGGTTTGTTCATTATCATACTGGCATCGCTCTCCTCTCCTAAGATTGCATTTGCAAAGAGAAGAACAATAACCTGGTTAATCTGACCCATTGCATGCCACGCTGCCTTATCAGTTGACAGCATGTTTGGGAACACTGCCCACTGGAGTATGGCAGGGTCTGTTATGCTTACTGCAAAATTTTTCATTTAAACAAATGATTTTAGATCTAATTTTCCTATGTTCAAAAGGTATTTTGAATTTTAGATAACAGTGACAGCCCTACAGCATTGCTGTCATGAAAACAGTTGGTGATGTAATCTGCACTAAAACAAGACTAACAGGCCTACCGCTGGTTTATAATACCCAATTTTATGTATATATTACCTTTTTCCTACCTTAAATGCACAAAATAGTGGTTTGTACTGTATTAGGTACAGTATCAGACTTTCACCACATGATTATCACGGCCAAACGAGTTCACAAGAGAGATATTATCGTAATACATGTAGGAAATTTAAAGAAAAAGTATAAATAAATGAATAAATTATCATTATTATTATTTAGAGCTGCACCTGACCAAGAATTTTCCAAGCCCGCCAATAGTCGTCATTTAGGGCCATTAGTCGACTAGTCACCTACATGTTTACGATATTAATTTAATTATTACATTATATATTTTGTGCGGGGCAACACAATGGTTTGAGTTGAAGGTGTGAGAAAGAATAGTATCAGTAACATTGTTAACACTGTGCTACATTACAGAGAAATACAAAACCGTACTAATGAACCTTCATTAATATAGGCCTATATTTTATCTACAAGTGCACGTCACACACTGAGCGAGCCGCCTGTTAATGACGCTGTGGGCTAATGGGCATGTAGCTACTTCCATGTTTCAGATGATACGTCATGTTTGTAGTCGACCAATGAAGATGAGTTTACATATCACCTTGGGTTCGTCCTTCACCTTCTCAAAATGATCCCATACTTTGGATTTCCTGCCCAACATGTTATTAACTAGCCTGTGGAATAACCGCAGGTGCCAGCCCTGGAAATTAGGGGCTGTACACATGCTGAATCTTTAACTGCCTGGAAAACATGAAGTCAGGCTCGCGCTACTCTTATGTCTTTTCTGTAGCAGCTTTCAAGAGCGCGGTGGCAGGTTTCGTCTAAGGTTGCTAAGCAACCTTAACAAGCACCATATAGCCTATTTACCTGAAATCCTGAGAGCAGAGCTGATCTTGTTCCAGGCGCTGTTTATAAGTGTGTAGGCCTATCGTCAGTGGGACAGGTGTAAAGCTCTGGGTAGCCCTGCACTAACATGATCAACTTTTCTGTATTTATCAGACTGAATATTTACAGAAGAAGGGAAAGATATCTGTCAGCTGTGACTGGTTTGTAATGTGACTCCAGTCTGACTGCTGAGCGTGGCCACTTCCTGTGTCTGTCCTTTCAAATTAAATTCCCACTCAAAAAGGTTTTGATTTATCTTGACAAGGCGCAGCTCCTAATAGAGTTTTGAGTTTTGTTTTGTTTGTTTTTTCTGCGACTAAGCAACCAATGAAATCTTGCATCTGGCATTTTGTCTCTTTTTTATTGGCAAATTAATTACCCTCAAAATACAAGTGAAAGGAAGTAGAGAGAACGTCTGTGACCATAACTGTGCAAAAGCGTACAAAAAGTGCAGTACTGTCATATCGTGACACCCCTACTTCTGAATATTTGAAATGTCTCAGTTCTCATTACTATACAGTCAGTCTGCTGTTCTCTGCTACCAGCCAAGAGAAGAAAAGTTGTTGTCGTGATATGGCCTTTCTATATTCAGCTTTAAATAAAAACTTAAATTCTATGCCCTCACTGTCAGTTGTTCCCTGTGGTATTGAAAATGGTATCAAATATCAACTTTTTCAGAGTAGAAAGTTAGGTAAAAGTTTGAAATTCCAGTTTCGTGACACAGTATATATGCAGAAGGAAGTAGGTTTCTGGCTATAGGCCTGTTTACGACACGCCAGCATGGTCAGCCTGATCTTTTAGTGCCCTCAGGTGAAGAGTTGAGAACTCCTCTGTGCTGGGCTGGGTGTGTTCCACTGTGCTGTCCTACATCGCTAGTGTTTCACTGTTGGAAGTGTGTAGAAGTCAGACCACAAACTGAGCACTAGCCTAATTCTAGAAAATCCATGTAGCACAGATAAGTAGTTTATATATTTGCTGTGGCTTTCCTTCATCCTGTCTTCTGGTTCACAATTAAAAATAAACTCCCTCTCAGTTCGGCTGATGAGTCTGTTTTCAAGAACCCTGAGCAGGAATGTGAAGTGCTTACAGTTCAGCCTCCAGAGCCGGAGCAAATCAAATATGTTTCTCCCCTCTTATCAACTTCTGTAACCTTGCCAATTACCACGTTTTAATAACACATATGTGTGATTCAGCACAAAGACGTGTCTTTTGGGAAATTACATGCATTAGAGAAAAAAGGGGGTCATATTGTAATCAACCAATGGATTGCTGAGGTTGCTGCTGGGGAGAGAGAGAACGTAATAAAAAAACAAAAACACAGAAACCTCAAAGCCGTCCTAGTAATTACTTGAGAGAGATAAAAAAAAAAAAAAGAAAAAGTCTCACACAGGGAAAATGAGGCTGCAAACTGTTGTAGTATAATTGTCTTTTTTAGGTTAATGGATCTGGGACATAAGCATTAAATTTCTGCTCGTAAATGGATGCCATCTTAAAGGTTAAAAAACATGTCTGTTGCGGAGAGCAGAGGTTAGCGGTGGCGGGTGAGGCGTTAACTCTGACATGAATGAGCACCCGCGATTACACACACTGTACTGTATACACACAATTCTTTCTCTCTCTGTTTCCCCTCTCTGTCTTTAGTCTGGCCTACCTCTCTCCTCCTCCAGCACCTGTCCCTGTTTAAATGAGAGCAGAGGAGCTCTTTTCTTAGCTCTGTCCCACCATCCCAGGGGTCCCTGCCTTCTCCTGCTCTATTTCTGAGATGCGCACTGCATGATGGGAAGCCAGTGGCCCCCACGCTCTCCGTCGACACGCATTTGCATTGCCCTTCATTTGTTCGTGGCAGTGACATGTACAGAAGTTGAGCCTAGGTAGAGCTGGGATGGACGTAGACAAAACTGTACAAACAGCTCTCCCCGTCTGTCTCTCTCTGTGTTTCCTTTACACGTTTACTCCAGTCGACACTTGTTTGTAATAGATCCATTTCCATTCTGTGCTTGTAAGGCTGGCATGCAACAACGCAAAGCACAACAGTGTGATCAAAACCAGTGCGTGCACAGTTTCGGTGCTGTGATGTGTGCAAATCTGCATCGTGTATGTGTGTGGGTTTTAGATGTTGTCTGTCATGATTATGCAAGAGCGCCTGAAGTATCTCAGAAGTATAGAAATGTCATGATTTCATAATATCAAGCATAATTTGTGCTGCGTTTTGCACATGTCCATGGCTTTCAAAGAATCTGTGTGTGTGTGCCGAACTCACCCTGAACTCAAGTGTAATAGTAGGTAGCAGCAGCAATGTTTCTTTTTATTACCCTGCACTTTCTGCATCCTTTACCCCACTTCTGAATTAGTTAAAATATTAATTACATGCCTACTGTTGTTTCCTCTCACTAGTAAATAGTCGGACTTGAATACATTCTTTGGAGACCTTTATTGACCCTGGTTACTTCAGGCGTTCTGGCTGGATCGAATACACACAGCCACTCACTCAGCCTCTCCTTGAATCTCCATACCTCAACAGGTAGAAGCATGACTCTGCTCTTTTTCTCATTGCCTCCACTCCAGTGCCCCAGCCTTGGAGAGAGCAGCCCTGTTATTAAGGCTCAAAATGGTGTGCGAGTTCACATCAGGTTCTTGTCTGTTACATTTAAGGTACCACTTGTTATTGTTGCATTCTTGAGGGATTTTCCCCATCACTTCACTTCTTGCTCCACTATCTCCGTTTGCCTAAATTGCCCCAGTCTCTTTCTCTTTCATGTAACGCTTTCTTCGCTTTGAACTTCATACTTTGATTCTTCGAGGACTTTGTCGCAAACAGGGAAGAGACAAAAACACCCCAGATCTTTTAAAGGATTCCACACCAACCCATAAACACACACACGCACACACACACACACACACACACACACGCACAGGCACAGGCACAGTAATCTGTATGTCACAGTCAGAGTGACTGTTCCTGCTCTTAATCTGCCATCTTTTTTTTTTACTCGTCTCTATTATTTAACTTTCTTTCTCCCTCCTTTGTCGCCCAGCTATTCTCCAGAGTTTGTCAAATCAATCAGAGTGCGATTAAATCACTTGTGCTTTCAGCAACAAGAAAAAGCAGATATGTTATCAGAAGGGGGTTTTGCTGCGGCAGTAATCAAAGTTTCTCTCCGGGGACATACTTTTTTTTATGTGAGTTTAAGTCACAGATTTCTTTTGCAGCCTTGTAGTTTTCTGTCAAGTCACTGAACGTACACTGTAAAACATTATTTAAATCAATCAGACAATGTAAAGCAGAGGATATGTGATGATGAAAGTTTTTTTTCATGATGGATATCACACAAGTCAGGTTTTGTCATGAGATTTTTATGAGGTGTACCCCTAACCTTGTACAGCCAGATAAAATTTATGACCTTAGCAGTATGATAAATGAACCAGCCCACTGGGATGTTCTGGACCGTCAGTGACTCTGTAAAGGGTAACACGGAGCAGGTTAAGACATATCAGCTATGCAGTGCAACACTGTTAGGCTAGCTTGTGCATATTAAGAGTGGAATTCATGGACTGGAGAGCAGACATGTTGGAAAATGTTAGTTTTATGTTATATGTTAGCTTCAGCCCGACATGGCTACTTTTTTCACCGGGTATTACCTGACTGTATAAAATAATGAACGCAGTCACAATGACGTCACCCATTGTTTGTGGACTCCTGTTTTGAAGCCTCAAGTTTGGCATTTTGGCAGTTGCAGTGTTGGATTTTTGGAGCCAGAAGTGACCATATTTGGACAAAAGGGTGGAGCTTACCGTAACACCAGCTGCTAGCTTGGTTATCGTGGTACATCTGCAGTTACGGTTAACTGTGATAATGCTAATGCTAATTTTTGCCAGTAAAAAACAGGCTGAAAATCATTAATACAATGTACTTACTGTAAAAAATGAACAGGCAAACCCTAGAGGGTGTTTTCAGTACGGACAAACATTGAATAAGACCTTTTCATGTGACCAAAACATTAAATTAATTTCCATGAACTGAAAACACACTGAAATAGAGACATTGTGCCTATACTCTCTCAGTTTTTGTTTTTTTCTTGTACCAGGTTTTAAACACGTGTATTTCTGCTGTGAAGTCGGGCATTTTAACATAGGACTGAGTCGCCTCTGGAGTCAGCCTCAAGTGGCCATTTGAGGAACTGCAGTTTTCGGCACTTCCGCTTTGGCTTCATTTTTTTAGCCTTGGAGGTTGCTGCTTGGTTTTGTGTCCCTAAGGTGATTCGGTAATTTGTACTAGTCACTTAAAGTAGTTAATGTAGCTTATTGTAAAATTCCACCAAGTTTAAACGCCACAGAATTAGAAGCTATGTGTGGAGGTAGCTGACGACGACAGGGTGGAGTTGGGCGGGTTCTTGTATGTCTCTCTGTCCCCCTGTATAATTCTGTGTCCCCTCTCTAAGTTCAAAGGTTTTGTCATTGCTGGTTTTGTCATTGAAGTCTGTGAACACAGTACAGGCGGAGCTCTTCACAAGTTAATATTTTTCCTTCAGCAGCAGTTTGTGGAGTTTGAGCCACGGGCTGGATAACTAATCCGTAGATTCGATCAGAGCTGATCAAATCAGATGATGTTGATGACGTTATCCCACTGCCCCATTATAGTTGCCACTTCAGATCAGATGATGAATGAGAAGAGCAGCTGCTGCAGAAGCAAGTGAACGCCAAGTTTTAGACCCAGCGCAATGATGGTTAAGTTTCACTTTCACTGCGCCTGACATTCTGCTGCTCCATCTGTGCCCAGAATACGCTCTGTGCTCCGTCTGTGGTGCAATGAATAACAGAATGGTATCTCTGTTCCAGCAGCCCTCCTAAAGGGCAGTCCAGCTCCAAAAATACAAAATCAATATGTTGTGGCAGTTGTTGTTATCATTGTGAACTGCCACAAATTATGCATAGTATTAGTTTAGATGGGACACGATGTAAAGCTCCGCTCACATCCCAGCTACATCAGCTGATCTCAAACAGCCCAACTGATGCTCTGTTCTGTTCCTGAGTGGTCTCTCCCTGCCTTAGGCTTTCCATGTAGGCACATGGAAGGGCAGGGGGGTTTGCTCTCTCTGCCTCAGGCTTTCCGCATAAACGCATGGAAGTGTGGAGAGGTGTACTGTCTCTAGCNCAAGCTGCTTTGCAACGCGCCTCCACCCCAGCTCCTCCTTTTCATGCTGTGTCTGACTTATCAATGTCATTTCTGTTTGTCATTGATGCTGCTCTGTTCTGTTCCTGAGTGGTCTTTGCTGCTGCTCTCCCTGCCGTAGGCTTTCCATGTAGGTGCATGGAAGGGCAGGGGGGTTTGCTCTCTCTGCCTCAGGCTTTCCGCATAAACGCATGGAAGGGTGGAGAGGTGTACTGTCTCTAGCTTAGGCTTTCCACATAGGCCGTGGAAGAGGCTTTCTGCGTAGGCCAAGGAAAGGCAGAGAGGCCCCAGAACAGAGCCATACTGCCACATATAATACTGCAAATGGAAATAAACTTTTCTTTGACTAAAATGTTCCTGACTGAAATAATTGAATATGTGGGGAAACCCTGTCATCTTTTTTTTAGCATTCAAAAATTACAGCTCCCTTGAGGCTTTGACATCCATCCTGTGACTCAAGACTCAAGAATTTTTAGATTAGCTCAAAATAAACTAGTATTTAAATAGATATTGTGCTATCCTTGTTAGAATGGCGATATTGCTCTGTTGTGTTCCAGTTTTTTGCTGTTAAAAAAAGTGTAAAATGTGTCGCTGAGGCTGGTGGAACTGCAGCTTAAAAAGAGGCCAGGGTTTTGGCTTGCTGATACCAGATGGTTTGGCTTGCTACATACTGTCTTATCCAGTAGACAATGCACGACAACCTACCTGAGACCTTCTTGGACTAAATGCAAAGATTACTTGCCACTGTGCTCTGGCCCACTTGTCTTTGACAGGCTTACATGTCTGCTGTTAAGCCTTCATTGTGGCCTAAATGCGTGACACCATTGCTGGACAAACTTATATTGGGCTAGTAGGTTGAACAGCTGCGATGACTGAGCTTCCAATTTTAGCAACATGTCATATATACTGTATATCAGTAGTTTTCGCCTGTAAATGAGTTTATCATCCCATTCTCAAAACTACAAAATGAGTGTGTGGGAAAAACAGAGAGAGCAAGGGATGGATGAACTGTAAGCATAAACTGCCCCCCTCCCAGATTGTGTTTAGATATTGCGGTTTCACAGGGAGTGTACACAAACACACACGCACACACTCACATGGCCACCCAGACTCTCAGTTATTATCTGCGTCTGGCACGTTATCCCACTGCCCCATTATAGTTGCCACTTGTTTGTTTCCCATGTGACTTGGCATTCGAGATAGGCAGGTATTAACATCACTGTACTGTTTAGCCACACGCACTGTGCACACACACACATGCATGCACACACACATACTGTACACAGACTCTCCAGGTGGGATCACTCCAGTTTCCTCCCCAGGGAAGTGTCGATGCTGATGTAACGATAGCTGATAGTAAGGGTGGAGATCTTTGAACAGTGTTTTGTAACACAGCACTTTGCAGCCGCTGGCCCTCATCTTGCAACTTCTCCCATGGCAACGACCCTAGCATTATCCTGCTTCCATGACAACCCGTAGTGAATCCGACTTGACCTTCACCAGTGATTCAGTTTCTCTCCATCCACCTCCATTCTCTCCCTCCCTCCATCTCTGTCTCTCTTGTTCTCTCTGTTCAACATTGCAAACTTCCACTTTTTTTTTTTTTTCTGCACCGTAGCCCACATTCTGTTATTCTGTATTTTTTTTTTTTTCCTTTTCCTACCTGTGTGGGTGTATCATCGCTTCTGTTACACAAGCAGTCAATACATCTACACAGGCTGATGTCACACTTCAGGGGACAGTCTGTTCATATGCACCCAAAGTCCTGCGTCCATGCTTCCTTCTCTGACTCAGTGATTTAAGCTAGCAGGCATGCGGCTGCTTGTTGCTGTGCTGCAGGTGCAGATCAACCTGAGCTCACCTCCCCACAAAGGAGCCATTGTTTCCTCTCAGTCAGGGACACAGGCGGAGTTGAAGTCAGCTTGAAAATATTGATACAGGAATGACAAGTCTGTGAGAGTTTATTTGCTAGTGTGTGTGTGTGTCTGTGTGTTCATATGGACATTCTGTGCACGTTCATAGGTTTGTTACAGTGGCTATCGACCTGTCTGTCATGTCGATCTTAGCAGGTATGCGGATATCCTCGTCAGGCTGGCAGCTTACACTTGGTCTCGCAGGTTGTGTCACGCCTGCTGGATAATTTCTGCACGAAACAATAATGTTGCACAACACATTCAGATTTTCCACATTATGCCTCTTTATTGATTCTTGATTGAATTCTCGGCTGTTAACTGCCCCTGAAGGTTTCAGTCCAATTTTCTGTGTTGTTGTGTGATATGATATCGAAGTTGCCATGGTAACTGTTTGCATATCCAAAGTGTGGATTTTTTTTGTTCCTTCTATGCTGTAGCATCGTGCAGTTATGAAACTGCAGATGACAAGATGAGATCTCTCACAGATTCATTCATTCTTTACCTTTCTGGCTTCTTGCAAACACCCTGTCCTACTGCCAGTTCACTTGACGCGTGTGCGTGTGTATGTGTGCGTGCACATGTGTGTCTGCAGCACGGCGATGGCTGCTCATTTGTTAATTGATCCAGCTAGTTGAAGCCGCCAACAGAATGCCAGGGTTTCTAAGCCTGAAGGGCTGTGATCAGGGATGAGTATCTGTAAGCTGCTTAGTGAGCCTGCTGGGAACTGACGGGATGCTTTGGCCTGCTTCTGTGCTCCTGTGAGGCACAAGATCAGCGGGTTGCACCATGGGCAAGAGGCCTGGCTATCTTGGGTATACAGAAGTTGTAGGGCCAGTCGTTGCCCTGGATTTAGCATGTAATAATAAAAACATCTTCTGAACTCTTACTGTTTGCTTTGCTGCACACAAGTACACTTTTTTAGTGATGAGCAGGTCAACAAGATGGTTGAAATAGAATTTGACTAATTAGTAGGTCATTATTTATATCAGAGTTGAACCACTGTTCAAAAAGGTCCATGATTGTGCAGAATGTTGAGCTCATGTGGCTCTTCAGGAATCCATCTAATGCTGTTGTAACTGACGTCACTGTAACTCTTTAATGTATGTCTCCCTATGTAGCATTTGTAAGCAGCGTGTAAACACTTAACAAAACATACAATCATGTAGTTTAAGCAGATGAGGCTGTGTTTGAAATCATATACTAACATACTATTAATACTAACTGTGAGGTAATAGTATGAGATGTGAGCTGACTGCACATACTCAGCTGCCTCACAGTGCATTGTGTCTCTTCAGACTGCGCATTTGTGCAATGGCTGGCAATGGTGGAGATTTTGAGACAGGCTAAAAGCTGTTATATGTCACTTTATTAAGTTTGAATGGCTTTTTGAGGTGCGGAGTTACCTATTAATGGCCAATTTATCAAAAAAGAAAAACAACTGTTTGAGAATTTCTTGTGATGCTTTCGATGTGAGAGCCGCTGGCTGGGTAGGTCTGGCCATCAGTCATGTGATACTTGAGGATACCTAAGTGTAAACAGTCTACAGGTAGCAGGTACTATATCGTTCACTAATAGGCAGTATGCAGTACTAGGGGTGTAAATCACCATACTATCATTTTTTTCTAAAACTTCAGGTCGTTCTGGCTTAAAATCCTGAACAGCCATTAAACATATTTTTTGCTAGTGACCCATTATAAGCTTTAGCATGTTTACATTGTATAAATTAGCTTAGCGGCTAGCAGACTTTTTCCTCTACTTCTAGCTTAACAAATCCCCTGTGGCGTTATTATTTTTCTTACTGACAGAACAGATCTGTCAAATGTCAGCCTGCATTTCAGCCCAACGTTGTTGATACAGAGCAGCTAATGTTGCTGTAGTGAGAAGTTAGTGGAGTGAGATGGACGTCGAGGCGGGTCACATTACATCGTGTTTATCTTGTAACGGCATTGTTTACATACGGCATGTGTTCTGTCTTTTGACACCTTTTGTCTTCAAGATCCAAATTCTTTCCACACTGCTGATGTATTCCTAAGTAAATAAACACTATCATCATTGTCTTTCTCTTGACTGCTTACCGTCTGCCTGCTGCTGTTTGATGGTGACACAGACTTTCAAAATGAAAGCCTATGCTAAAGATTAGAGATGCACCGATCCAGCTTTTTCAGTTTCGATATCGATCCCGATGCTGTGGCTTTGAGCATCAGCCGATATCTGATACCGATCCGATACCGTGGTTGACCTAAAAAGCTACATGTAGAACAGAAAAGACTACAGGCCTCAGGCATTAATGACTACACAGTTCTTTCCTAAGATAAAACGAAACAAGATGAAACAGATTAATGCAATGATGAACTATTTATTTTTAACAAAAATAAAAAATTGTGAAACAGCAGTTGAAATAGTGTGAAATACCTCCACACAGCAGATCCTCTCCTTTGCTCCCTGACGTATGACGTAGCTCCCGTCGCAACAGATTTTAAGGGAAAGGATCGCCTCAGGTATACGTTGCATTTTCCGATACCCGATCCATCTATTGTGATGATATTGTGGCCGATATTCAATCCAGATATCGGATCGATGCATCCCTACTAAAGATGACGATACGGATCAATGTTTTCACTTTGCATACATGATACTGGATCGCTGATCATTGAATCAGTATATCGATCCAGATTGATGGATCATTACACCCCTATGCAGTACATACATATTGTATGTTGAGTATGTAGTCAGCAGCACAGTAGTATGTGAATCCAAACACAGCAATAATGACAATACTGTCCACTGATAAGAAAAGATGTGCCTGTGTTGGCTCACAAGTATCTTACAGTGTGTTGTAACCATTTATTAAATGTTTATATACAGCTTATAAATGCTACAGTAAACAGGGGGACCTAAAGTGTTACTCACTTAACTACAAGAAAATAAAACTAAACGTTTTGCAGAATATTAATTACATGTTGTATTTCTTTGTCCCTCATACAGTCTAACGCTCCAACCTGCTTCACTGTCTGTCTGTAGCTATTCGCATTGTATGTGCTGTCTGTTGAGATGGAGACCACTCCAAAGCCCTTTAGTGAAGACCAAAGTTTGCACTGAAACCACGTCAGCACAAGTTCTGATTTCACCTACGAAGCATTTTGAGATCGGTCGAGATGCTTACAGGTCCGCCTTTAAAAGAGGAAACAGCAGGGGAGTGTGAGATTGAAAAAATCTGATGTGCTCCAAATGTTGCACTTGAGTGTGCAGCTCCTACTCAGCCACAAATGTCCAATATTTATTTTTAATTTCTGCAGTAAGGCAGAGTTGGATAATATTTTACTGCAGTTTGGCTATTTTATTTTTTTAATAAATGCTATTTTGATTTTCATACTGACCTGTTACAATATTATTGCTAATTTTGATTTGGCCACTTGAATTGAGTTAAATTTCTCACTAAAATCAATATGCAATCATCCAAATTAAATGGAAGTATGTTTCCTGAATAACTGATATAAACCATTATTAATACTAGCTGATATCACATGTTTTCACTAGGTAAATATGTAATATGTCAGACGGAGGTGAAGCTAAGGGGCTTTGGACCTTTTGGTCATGGAAATGTACGTGTGTCTCATTTTCCTGTACATGCAGATCTCACACTGTCTTTCCACCAGGTCTCTATATGTATATGTGTCTCTCGCTCAATGTAGCTCTTTGTGTTCCTTTTCTTGACAATGCACTGCATATTCAGAAGAGGCAGCCTGTAGGTATATGAAAATAAAACACTCTCACTAGCTGCATGACCCTTCTTATCTCTTCCCTTTTGGTTATTTCCTTTTCTCTTTTTTTTTAAACTCCTTTCTGTGTGGAGACTTTAACCTTTCTTTGAGGTGTTGTTTTGTCGTCCTAGAACTTGCCTGATGTTAAAATTAATCAAAGAAAGAAAGGCAAAATGTTTGATCTCCACAAGACATCAGCACTCACACGCTTGAAGAACCAGACTTTGATTTTAAGCATTTTGTCTCCCCCATTTTTCGTACTCGTCATCACTTGTTATTGTTTCATATTCTCTGTTTTCTGTTACCTTGTACCAAAAAAAACAAACTTCCATCACGTTCTTCGTTGTTCCAAGTCACGTTGTCCTGTACGTTTGTGTATCTTGTACTACTGCATGAGCTTTGCACGCCGGGGTCTCTCTCTTGCTTTCCCTGTTTCTTCCCTTTTCCTCTCTAGATTCCTACACCTCTCTCCTTGCTGTTTCTCTGCTCTAGGAATGCTTGTGCTGTTCAGTGTTGTTCATGAGTTCCCTGTCTCCCTCTTTCTCTCTGTGCAGGGGATGTGCTGTTCCAGATGGCCGAGGTCCACAGACAGATCCAAGTGCAGCTAGAGGAGATGGTTGGTATTCTAAGCTCAAAGGGTTTTTTAGCAGCACTCTCTATAAAACTCTGGCAATGTGAAAGGTCTCATAATGTAATAATTTAACAATAGTTCAGACACGATTCGTCCCTGAGCTCTCAAGTCCCTGTGGGCAGCACATGGAATACATGATAATTAAATGAACATGAACTCGTGTTGAATGAACAAAAATGCTGAACTCGTATAAATCCAAGGTGAGAATACAGGAGGTGGCCGGGGAGTGAAGTGAGGTAATTGAACTGTGTGGCACTGAGAGTATAATAAGCTTGTATGATGATGACGTCATGATTTATCCACAACTTGTCAACCTCAAGTTCATTACTGTGTTCAGTGTGGAGGAAACCTTGAGCATAGGTGCTCATCATGTGGATGCCCTGGGGCGTTTAATGTCTATCTGCCCCTTTGCCCTCACTGTCCATCAGTCTGTAATCCATCTTCTTCTCCATACTGATCCTCCAGTATTAACTCCTTTGCATGAGTCCAAACTGAGAACTCTGCAAAAATGCTTGCAGCCACTTTGAGCTGAAATAGCTAAATCAAAAGATTATTTTCCCCAAATGTGAAGCTTCTGGGGAAATTTTAGTTCATGCAGAAGCACAAAAGTAATCTGTAATCAGCTGGCACTTAGCTGATTGGATCATTGTTTCTTATCAGTTACACACCGATTACAGGCGGTCAATTTAAATATGGCTTCCTACTCACTGATCCCTGCTACACCAATGCTGCCACACACCACTGCCGCGGCTGCTGGCAAAGGTTTACCCCCACCACCCCAGCCTCCGCCTTTCTAATTCAGAGTCCAAACATGGCTGTAGTGTTTAATGGTATTATATTTCTTGCTTGGGCCCACTCTTGTATACCTGTGGGGGTTTTCTGCATTGTGCTCCCCGTTTTGGCATAGCATGCAGGGAGCACCTCATGAGCGGTGCCCTCAGTGCCAAACATAACTGTATTTCCATTTGTTGAAATAAATGGTTAAATCTATGACAATAGAGTTCCTGACTGAACCTATTTAAAATGCTGGGATTCCAGGGATTCAAGAGGAATTGAAGCCAATACTTATGCTCTTCAAAGCCACCAGACTCCAGAACGGTCTGGTGGCAGCAATTTTATCTTTCATAACATGGAACATGCTCATCTGCCGCTTCCTCTATTGATTTGTGGTATTGTGTGACGTTGGTGTTTTAAAGGGTTAGTTCAGATTCACCAGAGTCACACAGTAACACAAACTGACTGACTGAGACAGCGGTAGACTAGCAGCTCCGTGGTCAGCTAGCTAAAAGTACTGTTTTTGTTGAAGGAGTTTGGTGGCTTAGATGGATAAAACCATCAGAAACGGATGATTGACAGCAAAGTGAAGCAGCAAAAATATTCAAAGTATAGCATACACTTAAACTTATATGCATTTTTTAGGTGGCTAAAATTTGTTTTGCTGCCGCCCCTGTCCACAGCAGTACATTGCATAGCTTCTGTGGTGGTAATCTGCCTGCTTCTCCAAACTCGAGGCATGCTGACCACCATCTACTGTAGGTAATACACTGACTCTTGATAAGTAGCTCCTACAACCCCACTTCAAAAAATCTGCACTATCCCTTTAAGCTATGCTCACACAGTATACTGCTGATTTTTCATTTTTTTTTATGGAAAATGTGAAAAAGAAATGAATGTCAGAAGAGCAGAGATAAAACATTTATTCTGACTTGGTAGCCGGTTCTCCAGGCAGGTCAGTTTACAATCTAGTGACTAAATATTATGTCCGATAACACTCAGTCAGTGAGAGTGACGGTGATTTGCATGAGCGAGTCTTCACAGGCCGGGACTTTGTTGATAAAACATTTATTCAGTGACTGAGTAAATGAAGATAACATGTATTTTAATAGCTTATTCATGTATTGTATATAACTTTATGTGGACAACTTGGTCTTGTCTTCGACCTTCACATGCAGCCTCCATGAATGATTCAATCGCTGACTTTTATTGAACTGTTTTTGTGCTTTCTCCGCAGTTGAAATCCTTCCACAACGAGCTGCTCTCGGAGCTGGAGAAGAAGGTGGATCTGGATGCTCGTTATCTGACTGTGAGTATCTGATTGGCTGGCTCTCCCACAGCCCGAGGACAGCCTCGATCCAATAAGTGCACTCCATATTTTAGCTCATTTTTAGTGCTCCATATTGCATTACATCAATTCTGTCAAGGCCTAATTTGACCGAAGTGATAACAGAGACGGGGGTGAAGTTGTGTTTGAACATCCGGATCAAAGGCTGTCTCTGAAACAATTAGAGGATATGTGTGTGTTTTAAAAAGATGATTTTAAATAACATTTCAGGCCCACTCACCTGTCAAGGGTAGACTGATTAGAATAACCCCCCCTATAGTGTGTGTGTGTGTGTGTCTGTCTGTGTGTGTGTGTGTGTGTGTGTGAGTGAGCGAGAGAGTGTGTGCAAGCACTGTGGAGCTGGTCTACATGTGATATCTTTAGAATGAGTGGGTTGCAGCCTGAGTGTAGAGCAGCACTGCTGCGCGTTGTTTTGGGGGATGGGATAATGTTGCCATTATTGTATTGTATTGTTGGAAGGACCACGTTACGAGCTGCTTGGGCTCACAGCCACCGACTCACTCACACACACTTAATATAATATTGCTCCTAAAATGAAATGGAAAGAGCGCTTGTTTGTTGGCTTCTATCCTCTTGACTGAACAGGGATGTCATGTTGAGTTGAAGTGCAAACCACAAGTGTTGTGATTCTATCTCCAAGTAATCTGTGAATCCACACACATCTGTCAGATTTATGTTAGCTGTCTAAACTGATAAGGGAAAAGATGCTTCTTATAGTAGTTCAGATGCATCGACCATTTTAGACTTTTCTACCGTGGTGTTTCCCTGAGGTTTTAACATCCATTACTTTTAATGAATTTCCTACAGATCTGCTGCGGTGATAATTGCAGTCATTTTGCTGCAGACTTTGTGAATTAATCATCAGAAATTTTGACTTCAAAAAGGCAAAAAAAAAGAAAGCTCTGTTTTCTGGGACTGAAGTGTGTGTGTGAGTGTGCTGTTCCCAGCGGTGCATCTCTCTTTGCTCTCCCTCCGTCTCTGTCTCTCTGTCTCTTGTCTCGCGTAATGGCTTACAACACCGAGGTCAGAATATGGGCACAAACCTAAAGTGAAAAAAAAAAAACAGCCTATAGATTTCCAATAAAGAGGAGCATGCAAGCTGCAAGAGACAAGGGTCTAAATCTCCAGGTGTACCAAAGTTCATTTACTGTCCACTCTGTTTCTAATCAGATTTAATCATGCTAATTATCTGTCCGCATTAAGTAGCCAGTGATTGAGAGCTGGGGTTGCAGGCACTGGAAGCAGAAGTCAACAGGTTTCTGTTTTGTTAATGAGGTGGAACATACCGGCTCAATGAGGCAGATGCTATAAGAATATTATCTTGTTTATCCTGCAGACTAAAAGCAAACTTTTCACAATACCCATTTGTGTCTTCCCTAATCATTAGTACTCTCTATTATCTATGTGCTGGGGGTTTACCACTAGGGAGCCACGGCTTCTGGGAGTTTGAGATATGAATAGCAGAGCAACCTATATCTGTTGTACTGATTTACCTCAAAGACTAAGAGGGAATGAAAGGATGAATCATTCGTTGTTATTGGGCTACAAAGACAACACCAGTGCAAAAGCATGAATACATATTTCAGAGAAGCAACACTAGATAAAGTTAAAAATGTGAAATCCCACCAATTTCTCAGCTCATTGTTGTGCGGTCACTAATTGTGTAGAGCTTTCCAGTCCAGCTCAAATCTACAGAGCTAATATCCCCCCGTCTCTGCCATGAAATCCAAACACTACATGTGTCATACTTCCAGTCTGAGTGACAACAGCACCTTCTTTAAGGCTGCCTTTACAGCCGAACAATACCGAGACAATACCTACGTCCTCTGTGTCTTGCAGTATGCAAATGTGGGTGTTGAACCCTTGTGCGTGAGCTCTGCTCAGCCAATTTTGCCTCGTACAGAAACCACATAAGCTTTGTCACACCAGACACAGTTACTATAGCAACAGAGCTGGTTCAGCCCGGAAACAAAGTTGTTATTCTCAATAAATAAATAATTAAATATGCAAATTAAATGAATTAAATAAATACACTCGGGCTGTAAAACGACTGGGCCAGCCGTTTTGCTTGTTTACACAAATCACACATTGGGTTTTGCCTTTTCAGCTGCCCTTGATTTCTGTTACTATGCAAAGAGAATCAACTTGAAATGTGCTTGAGTGGGGTAATGATTTACAGTGGCTGTTTAATGAGACACAATCAGGAGATGTGTTGTTGTAAAATCAAACTTGGAAAACAAAAAATAAAAGGAATGTGGATCTTGTAAAGGATCTTGTGAATTTGCTTGTTTCCTTAATTAAAATAGATTGCTTCCAGATGTCAGAGCCTTCTTGAACACACCAACAAGGAGGTTTCAAAACAATCCCTGTTTGCATCTGCAGTGGCACACAGAAATAATGTGAACTGATGATGAAATTACATAACTGAAGTAGGACTGTGCAGTTTATCTTTGTTTGATCATCATTGCATTGTCAGCTGCTCAATAAACGCATCACGAAACACTGCGATTTTGCACTCAAGGACTGTTTAAGGTAGTCGGAAGAGAGTATCAGTACAAAACTGCACTTTAAAATGCAACTATTGGTGCCATCTGTGTTCAGTCTAATTTGTTCAATGAAAAAATGTTAAATTCAACAAGCAATTTGTGTTATTTTCGCACTATATTGACAGCAACAGAAAGACAAAACGTTCACTCCAGTATATCCTTATTGCAACAGTCATATCGCACATATATTGCATATTTTCCTTAGATTGTGCTGCCCTATTCTAAAGCAAGGTGAGATCAATTTTCTTACAGTAGAGAATTGAGTCGATTCCAGTGGCTTGTTTGTAAGACAGGAATTAGTCGAAAAACTTTCAGAAATCTGTTGGCAGTACTGTCACGTATTTGCTCATCTATGTCGCACCGTCTGTCACCCAGGCGTTTTAATTTGCGGTCCTAATTTTGTGTTTGTGCTCTGCCTGTTGCCCCACGTAGGCTGCCCTGAAGAAATACCAGATGGAACACAAGAGCAAAGGGGAGAGTCTGGAGAAGTGCCAGGCTGAACTGAAGAAGCTGCGCAGGAAGAGCCAGGGCAGCAAGAACCCCTCCAAGTACGGGGAGAAGGAAATGCAGGTGAGCGTCTTGCTGTGTCAGAATGAAGGTGCATCATAAAGCCATTAAAATGTAAATCAGAATCAGATTTCTTCCACTGTTGTGAAGGGCTACTGTAAGACAAGAAAAAGGGACAAAATACCCAAGAAAATCTGAATATCTCAAGCCAGTTTGCGCTGCTGTAGTTTTAGCAGAGTTTGCATTTATGTGGGTGACTGTTGGATCAAAGATTTTTAAGTCTTGGTGCAAACTAATGACTTTATTTTTCATAAAGTAAAGAGAACTCACAAAACAGCAAGGATGGGGGTGGAGGCAGTGGCGACGAGGTGCCCTGAGTGGGAAGGCAGATAGTGGAGGTTTGATTATGAATTGTGTGCCCTCCCCAATCTTTCACACATCTAAACACATACAGCAGGCACATAAAAACAGCAAGAAAAAGATAATGGTATAAGTGACACTAATTGACGTACTGGAGGAGTACGCAATTCCTTCAGCCGATGTGTTTCTGCTCATGGCTTTGATCAGGGTTTTACAGAATGAGTGAAAGCACAGCTTGAATATACACCACAAGACAGCTGACTCAATCATCCTCTAAGGATGATGTACCTCAAACACAGACATTTCATAATAAAAGCTTAAAGCAGAATGCTATTATTCACAAAGGTTTCTACATTTTGCCTTTTTTAAAATAATTCTTTTAATTAAAGTAGTTTATATTATATCCTCTTAAAAATCTTACAATGTATATTCAAGCAATATCACACAAGGGGGAGTGCTGTTGTACTGAATATCATCATGGCTCGGTCGTAGGCATGAGGCCACAAGCGACAACAGATTATGATTTGTTGGTTTATTTAATAATTTATTTGGCTCCACCAACACAAAAAGTTCTGCGGCTGATGTGACCAAACTGTTGCCTAGCACGCATAAGTCACTTTACCATTAGCAAGCTACTTTGTGTAAGCTAGGTCGATAGTAAAGCCTGATTTATCGTAGGTTGCTACACACTTTTGATAAGTGTCATTTTTAAATGTATGCCCCCAGATTTTTTTACACCCCAAATCTATTTCTGTTGTGTATGGTGAAGTATAATGTGGACACACAGCTGTTTAAATCAAACAAATATCCCTCTGTTTACCCTTTTAACTTACTATCTATATCTACACTGATTGATCAGCTCCCCGTCTGCCTGTGAGCGGCAGATTCCCCTCACTCACTACGGTGGGCTTGGAAATAACATCAGTGACTCAAAAAATAAAAATACTGTTGATTTCTTCCCATGTAGCTAACACGAAAACCTTTTATTCAGTAATGACTGCTGTCAGTCGGCCTGGTGAAGGCAGCTTGGCCGTCCGCTGTCCTCCCAGCTCCCTTGTTTCCAGGCCTTGAAGGGGACACTGAAACAGTCATGTCATGTGAAATATATTACGCTGGTAGAATTTGCTGCACAGATGGATTGATTTGTTTGGGAGTATCATTCTGTTTTAAATGGGCTTTATGTGAAATTGAGAGCGTTAGAGTTGTCTGGACACATGGAGGTGGCTGAGTCGGAGGCTAGCAGCTAGCAGTGCTATAACAGCACTTTAACAATGGCAACAGTGCTAACAGAGCTAAAGGTGTTACCCAGTGGAGAATGATTGGGTGGGTGCTACACTGTTGTGACAGTGCTCATGATATCAGCAGTATCCGCCATATGAGCACAGTCCAAAACGGTGGCAATAAGCTAGCCAGTGATATACCCACATGCACTAACATGCACTTTCAACCAGGTAGCGTGACTTCATTCTCTGCTCAAGACACAATGACTCCACTATATCTTCACATAGCAAATAGTTGTTTGCTGCTATATTAATGTTCTGAATGCTGCATACAGATCCTCTAAAGAGAGTGTGAAAGTGTCTTATTTTGGTAAAGGTGATATTTAACCGCTACATGTGGATAACACGCTGAAAACATTATTATTATAGAGTATTTTTTGTAACAGTGTCAGTCTCCATGACTAAGACAGCAGGCATTATCAACTTGTCAAGATAGTTATATGTCAAACGAGCAGTTGCGTGAACAAAGCAATGTTTGCTTTGGGCTTCATCATTCGTGTGATTATTTCTAAATCAAAGCGTCCTGAAACTGAGCAGCTCAGGTGAAATGAATTTTAATGAGTTGAAACGAGCCCTCGGTGTTGGACATGACTTAATTAGTTATCTGTCACACACAGTTTTCCGTCTCTTAACTGCCTACTTTGAAGGGGAAGTAGTGACAGGGTTCTTTTCCCACATAGACACACACGTGCCTACAAAGATGCGCTATTAAACCCTGACTGTAGGCCTTCACTGTGGTGGTGTTTACAAGTCATTTATTGGTTTAGTTCTGCAGCCAACTGAGAGAAATGACGCTGCAGAAAACTGCAACACCATGACAGCTGTTCCTTCAAAAGGATTTCACAAGAAGCTCGAAGTTTGATTGCCTGGAGGGGTGGGAACAAAAATCTCTAACAGGTCAAGGCTTGCTGGGTAATAACTGAGCTGCCGTTGATCTTGCTGTGTGAAGTGTGGTCGTCCATGACAGAATGAGATCAATAGCTGGACTAGAAACATGATTCTACCAGCACTTATGGATACAATGTTTTGTAGAGTTTATTGAGTGTGAAAACTTTGCTCTATGCAACCCACTTTGTAGAAACAACCCCTTCTCTATCCAGGGCTTTGAATTTATACAGTCTCACACACACACAAACATATGCCCTTTCCTGTCTAGAATGGTATGGCAGTGCTGGATTGATCTGACTGCTGTGTCACATTGAGTTTGTTCCACTGTGTCAAGACTGCCATGAGGAGATGTTGAATGTAGTGCCATCTCAAGGCGTTGTAGTTGTGTGCAGCAGCCCAGTTTTGCTTTCAGCAGGGCTTGGGATGGGAGGGGTTTTTGAGCACACTAAGCCAGTAAATCTCAGTGAAGAATAGCATGTTGTTACATGTTCCTGACTGCCTTGTGTGTTTGATAATTAGGCCTCTGTAAGGTGAGGTGAAGCACAATTGGGCGAAAAGAAACAAGAATGCGTAATCTTTTATTGCAAGAGAATTAGATTAAATAGAAAAACACAAGCCTGAATCCATGTCAGCGGCCCATAGAGGCTGTAATGTTCATTAAAACCCACGACACAAATGCAGTATGTTGGACTTACTGACAGTTTTGCATTTGTCTGAGGCCTATGAGAAGTGGTGCTAATTTAGAGTTTGTCTTTAAAGGCCTCAGGGGCATTAGAAATAAAACAGTTCATTCTCTGAGGAGTAGCCTACAAATCTGCTCAGCTAATACAAAATATCTTCTGTGCATCGTGGCATTTCTTGGCAATCCTCTCAATAGACTTTAGTATTTGTTCTAATTGGAAGTTTAGCTGGATGGTAACAGCAGAAGAAAGGTCAGGGGTTCACTAAAAACTTTCGGATACACCCTCCGATTACAGTAATGCCATATTTCATTGGCAGTAGTTTTAACTGTGTGATACAGTAACTTACTACTTACTTACTAGTCTCACGTAGTCAGACCTATCTTCGAAGCTCTGTGGCAGAGCTAGAGAAAGGTCTAGAATCACTGATCATCTATCTGCTATAGTGGGGAAAAAACATTGGCTTGTTTTTGTTTCTTTAAACCAATCACAGTCATCTTCATCATCATCGGGCGGTGATAAGCCCAGGATGCAGCAACGGTGCTCTTGCAAAATAGTGTCAGGGGTCAACTTGTTTTGATGGAACATTTGCACACGGGGACATTAACAGCTGTATGTCACTGTGATTCAACTTTCACTGGTAAAGAAGACAAACATAATTTAATAGGTGCCCTAGATGTGAAGCATGACTATGCTTAAGCTCCGGTGGAACTCACTGGACCCGTTCAAACCCCAGATGATTTGCTGTTTGTATGTGGCTCTAGCAGAGCATTATTATGAGATTATCAAAGAAGCTTGTGTAAAGGGGACCGGATTGGAACATCAGTGAAGTCACTGTCACTGGTGCATGCCTCTACTGAAGTTAAAAGATGTGGCAAATCAATTCCAACTGGCCATGTCACACAACAGATCAGCTTCTGTCCTGGGTTTTCCTTTCCAGCTGTTTCCATGTCAGCCTATGGCCTTTGGGTTCCATCTAAGGGCATGCCTGATAATCCTAGCATTGGGTTTTGGGAAGGTGTGACTGATCCATCCTCATCTTCTTCTTCTCTGCCAGAGAGCATTGTTGCTGATGGTATCTGGCCAGTGGAGGCTCAAGATCCACCTCAGGCACCCGTCGATGAATGTTTGTACTTTCGTCATTGTGGTTGGTCGTCCTCCATGACTCTGATCCATGGGGTAATAAAGGCTTCAGCTCCAAATGTTGTTCAGTTGCGTGAATAAAGCCGTTGCTATGCTGATTCTGGCTCAGTATGTTGCTGTGGACTAAAGTTGATGTGGCAACTAGCATAGCATAGCATAGCATGGCAAACATTACAACTTGGTGCATATTGGACACAGAGAGCAGACACAAACTTTCCCTGAGTCTGTATGACTGATCAATTGGGCCCATCTGCGCAGAGGAGGGAGCTCATCAGGCTCCGGACTCATAACGTACAGTCAGTTAGCTGAGGAGAAGAAAATCAATCTCCCTTTTTCACTCATTTTCAGTCTGCTCATTTTCGCTGATCATATCACGGCTTGTGGGCGTATGAGAGAAAAGTCAACTCGTTTGTGGCAGAGTGCCTCAGGCAGGACGGCACACAGAGAGGAAGAGAGCCCTTAAGACCCTGTGTTTAACAATGACACCCACCTAGAGAGGCTAAGATAGTGTCCACTACAAACAAGTCATCTAACAGCATTCAGTTTAATTTGTGCGGGCAGAGATGGGTTCCCTTTAGGCAATACAAGGAAGTCGAGAAAGTACAAGTAAAAGTTGCTAAGGCAAGATCAACATTTTCTCATCCTCCTCCTCGTCCTCCTCCACCACATCTGTGTTATTCTAGCAGATGAGAGGCACTAAGTTTTCTTTTTTATCTCCTCGCTTTTCATTAAAAAGTAAAGTATGTCTAAGCGCAGTCTGGCAGCGGCCACAGATGGCGGCCGCATTTCATTGATCGCTCTCTCCCTCCTTCTCTCCATCTCACACTCTTCGCTGTTGTCTCTCCCACTTCTCTGTCTGTCTCTTTGTCTGTCGTTCCTCCACTTCCTGCTCTCTCCTGCCTTCAGACACTTTCACTGTGCCATTTCATCAATGGGTAAAGCCCCTGCCAAAATGCTAATCAGCTCATTATGTAGTTCAATGGAGTGGTCCAAGGTGCAGATAGAAAGGGGTTTCATCTAGATAAACTCCTTTGCACCGTATCGGCTGTTAATAAGAGCCCAGACAGAGATAGAGAGGCAGAGTTCAGGATTCAGAATGAATGTCTCGAAATGTTTGATAAGCTCGGAGTTTCTCCAGCTTGGTGTCATAAAATTGAAAAGTGATTCCAACCTGGAATTGTGGTTTCGTACAGATGCAGAAAAAAGGTGTTGTTGGCGTGCAAGTGCAGTAGATAAGCACTGATAAACAAACACACAGCAGATTGAAGCAGGTACTGTAGGTGTAGGTGCTTTCTGTTGTGCCCTGGAGCCTTTAATACAATCCTTTTGAATCCAAAGAGTGCTGATGATGAAGGAACAGAAGAGCAGACCTAAGCAGCTCTTAACTGTGCAGGAAAAATGCTTTTGAATCCCCACAGGAAGGAAATGAGTATAAACAGTTTTGTTGTTGTGAATCGTACTGTATGCTGCACTTCTAAAAGGGTGTGAATCCCTCCCTTCCCAGTTCTTGTAATCACTGGAAGCTGTATCCATGCAATAGAGTGTATAATGTCACAACTTGTCAGGATTTTGTCCTGAATATGTCAGTGTAAGGGGAACAAAAAGGAGGGCGGCAATGCTGATCAGTTAGAACCTGAATGTAAGAACTGCAGTGACGTATTGGAGGTTTCATTTATGTTCATAACCTCTGCAAAACAAGTCTTTCCAGCTATGATGTAACCCGAGGTTGCTCAGATATAATAGTTGCTGGTGTCTGCCTTGGCTTCTCCCACTGCTCTCATTGCCTTGGGTTACTTTGGTGACCTTTTGAATGGCTGGAGAATTGGGCCATGTGGATTTGACAAGAGGAGCGAGCCCTTTACCTTGTTGAGGTGACGCTCATCCCTTTAACTGAGGGCTGTGCCTGTAAAGAAATACAGCAACTAACTGAACCAGTTTCAAAGCACTTAATTTGAGCTTAAGGTGTACAGAAAGAACAGAATAAGGTCAGGCTGCTCTCGGGAGAAAAATGCGTTCATCATCCTTTCATCCCTGTCTTGCTTGATTTGACAACTTGTGCTCTGTGGATTTGTGTAATGGCGTAAGTGGATTTTTTTCCACTGCTAATGCAAAAGGCCATTCCTCAAAAATGTTTGTGCTCATTGTGTGTCATTTAGTCACCCAAAATAATCCTGCGCTCTTGGAAATCCAAAGAACTAACCTCGTGGCTGTCGGCAGTGGGGAAGTAATGTGCTCTGGTGGCTGCTAAATGAGATACATCTGCGCTGTGCGATGGCACCACAGGATCTTACATTTGGCTGCAGGGAGGAACTCCAACTTAACGAACTTCATTAGCCTTTTTTATCTTCCGTCTTTGTGGAATATGATGTAAAACTTTCTAAAATGCACTCTAGTGCTTTGAGAATACCGAACTTGAGGAATTATGACAATTCTTCTCCCCTACGGCTAAGAGTGAAATGACAAAAAAAAACATCCACAGAGTTGATGCAGTGTTTGTCTAAACCATTTCCTAACATGGAAGGGCGTTGGAGTCATGTGTCAACAAACAAGTTGGATGTTCAGGACAAAATGTATTTGGTGATGATTACCCATGACATGCTAGCTTTATCTGTGTACAGAAAGAAACACATTTGTACATCAGTGACGCCCCCAGGAATTCTTCATAGGGGTAGCCAGATGGGGCCACTGAAAATCATGGGGTGGCAAACCAAAACCAAAAGCTATAAATAAGTTCAAGAAGTTTGATTGTGCTGTTTAGGTATACAGGCTCGTTGATATCTATATAAATATGGAGAGATTGGAAAATAAGGGATTGCTGATACACTTTGGTTTCTTATTTTACAGTTACTAGTACTAATTATCTGATGTGCGTACTGCATAGACTAATACTGCTACAGTTAACATGTTTTAATGTGTTTTGTATCTATACATGTTAGACGCTTCATTGTTCTTCAAAGAAGCTGGTTGTCCTTTTCTTTAAAAAGACATGATCAGNGAAGTTTGATTGTGCTGTTTAGGTATACAGGCTCGTTGATATCTATATAAATATGGAGAGATTGGAAAATAAGGGATTGCTGATACACTTTGGTTTCTTATTTTACAGTTACTAGTACTAATTATCTGATGTGCGTACTGCATAGACTAATACCGCTACAGTTAACATGTTTTAATGTGTTTTGTATCTATACATGTTAGACGCTTCATTGTTCTTCAAAGAAGCTGGTTGTCCTTTTCTTTAAAAAGACATGATCAGCTTAAATATAAACGAGTGCATTGATTGTAAAGAGCAAAACATTTACTGGGAAGAAGCCATATCAAGTTTAGGGGAGATTTGTGAGTACCCCTAGAACCCATTTTCATTCAGATATCTTGAGAGCTCAAGGGACCCCTTGGAAATGGCAATGCCCAGTGGTGTAGTGGAGGGTATATGCAGGTAGAGACGGTATACCTGTGTCTTTTTTTTCTGGCCGCTTACAGTATACCCACCTATTAGCTAAAAAACATTGGAATATATAGGAGAGTATACCCACTTTGTCCTTGGTAGCCAACCCATCTATCTAGTTGTACACCCACCCAACTCATCAATTGCCACTACACCACTGGACATGCCAAAATTTAGCCTAACTTTGGAGTGTAAATTAGCCCTCTTTCTGGCAAGCTATACCGACATGATTGGTACCAATGGATGCCTTACGTCATCTAGTTTCACAAGATACCACTATCTAGCTTCAAAAAGTGAGTGTGCCACAGCCTCTTTAAAGCAGTAATGCAGCCTTCAGTTGTTTTCGCTGGAGGCAGGGGTTATGGCCCCTCTTGACCCCCCCTTGGGGGCACCACTGCTGTGTATGTGTTTTTGATTTCCAATATATATGAGAAACATACCCCATGGCAAACTTCAACCCAGTCAATACCCCAAAGAAAAGTTCAGTCTAGGTCAAATCATTGCAAGTAAATATAACCCTCTCTTCTAGGTCAGTATTAATCAGCAGATGTTACAGTATGAAAGCCATGAAACTGGACACAGTCGACCTACTTTGAAAACTACAGTATTGAAAACTTGAAGCTACCAACATGCAAACTCTGCCGTTTGTAAATGTCTGATGTGTGTCCACATGGTCACAAAACACTTCAATACAACCTACCTTTCAAAATAAGACTCCTTGCACTGTAGCTCCTCAACACTGTTTCTGACCATTTGGTGTGTGGTCAGTGAACTCTATGACATGTTCCATTTCTATAGAGCTCATGCTGAGACAAAGTGACACACCAGGTCTCCCCCCTTTTCTGTCTCTGTTACTCACTTTTATGCATACATTAGCACACCTGTTGGCTGACACGTAAAAATGGATTAGAGGTTCTTTGTGAGCAATCCCTCCTCCACACTGCGGGATCTTCAGTCATAATTGCCTTGCCTCTGTAGCATTCGGCAGGGAAATTCTGGCCTGAGAAAGTTACTGACTAAGGCTCTCTACTTGCACAACTATTAGCGCCATGGTGCACTTAACCCCTAATTGCCCCGCTGGAACTGTGCAGTGATTGGCAGTACAAGCCTGAGCTACACTGAGCTGCTGTGTGAATGCGTGTAATTGTGTTAAAGTGAAACATGGTGTTATTAAAACAAAAAGTACTTAGATGTCAGCTAGCTGCTTGGACCATTTCCCCGTCAGTCCTTCTGACCATGGGCTTTACCTTCTCAATGTGAAAATGGCTCCTGGCATTAAGCTGTGAAGAACCTGCAGTGCATTAGTAACCAGAATTTGTAAAACCTTTAACAGCAATAATAAGGCATATGAAAGAAAAGAAAATATTCAATGCCCACATTGTTGCTAACACCAGCATGTTGTTACTTTTGTGCACAATTCTGTAGATATTATATCCCATGTTCATGTGTCATTGTGTGTTTTCCCACCAGTTTGTGGAGACCATCAGCAGTAAGCAGACTGAGCTGGACACTTTTATTGCAGAGGGTTACAAGACAGCCTTGTCTGAGGAGCGTCGCAGGTACTGCTTCCTGGTGGACCGCCAATGTGCCGTGGCCAAGAACAACAGCGCCTATCACGGCAAGGTAAGTGTCACTAGACCACCAAGAAGACTTTTTACAATCAAACAATGTCAAGGAGAGACATTAGAGCCTTAAAATAAGAATAGATAAGGATATGTTTCAGTCATGGTCTATGTTCTCAAGAGGACAGCTGTTTCAGTCAGTACTGCCACTTTAAAGCCCTATTACAGCCACTGTTACTTCCAGTTTTTTGGTTAACATTCTTTCTCAAACAGAAGATGGGTGTGTGGTTAAAAGTTGGACATACTCCATTGAGCATGACAATGAGATTGACATCTAGCATACGTTTTAAAGCGATAGGATCAATATTAGCATGGGTCATGGTAGCGGTAGCTCCAGCATAACCATATCCATCTTAACTATTTAACCAACTGTTAATATGGGCATCTAGTGTGTTTGTTAGTGTCCATAATGGACCCAATGGCATTTGTTTTGCCGGTACCAGCTGGCAGTTGCAAAAACTTTATCCCGTAGCTGACTGTACTCTGTAAATGTGAAATTGTTAACTTGCTCATGTTGAGCAAACATTAGGAGTCGAAAATCTAATGAAACAATCCCAAAATGAAAGCTTACCTTCTTGTTTTGCCAGTGATTCATACAACCCTATGCCGTATGTGCCCTGCAGGTGTAGCTAATAAAAAGGTACATCCTGTGGTACATCCACTCTGCAAACAGCTTTATCTGTTACGTCTTTAACGTAGGCAAAATACAAGACAAGTTGACTTGCTAGCTCACAACAAGATTTTAGTGTTGCTACTGAGATGCAAAGATGCATGATGTATGACCTGCAGCTTCTACTGTAGTCATACATCATCCTCCCATTCTAGCAACAACCTTTTGTTTTTCACTTTTAGCACGGTAGGTAGAAAAAGATTTCCGCACACTTAGTACTTCACGTTATTGTTGAGCTTACGGTCTATAAGACCTTCATCAGAGCATACATGAGGCAACAATGGACAGGCTGGTAAAAGTAACCAATCACTGGCTGTATGCAATACACCTGTGTGCAACCCTGGTGGTAGGAGCTCCACCTTCTGGGAGTTGTAGTTTTTTTAATGCTGGATGGCAAACTGAAAGGCATACAAATTGAAGCCATATTTGTCTTGTCGGACAGTACCAAAATATAAAACAAGGGTGGAACACAGTGAAAACTTTAACTTTTAGCTCAAAAATTAAGCGATTTGTCAAAAATATGTTTAAGATTCAAGAAGTTTATCGTCATAGCGGTTTACACCTTACAATGAAATTCTTTATTACCAGTCTCCCTTTACACTAAACAAAAATAAAAGTAGAACTAAAGTTAGATTTAAGAAAAATAGCTAAATGAATAAGCAGAAACAAAGAAATAAGTTTAAAAGTAAAGTGCACCATGCCTCATGGAAACAGTCAGTGAGGGTGGTGCAAACTGTGAGGCTGATCCTGACAATGTTGAAATATAAAAGTGGCAAAATATACTAAAGGGAAGCTAATACAAATCCTAAGAAAACAACCTAAGTTAAAGTTCAGAGAAAAATAAAATCTATAGGCGTTATTTTATTTAGAGTTTTCCACTCAAAAACTATTCTGCCTCATTAGGACTGCGCGGGTGTTGTTTTGACCACATTTGATTGACAGTGATGGCAACACAAGCAAACAACAACTCAGCTGTCATCGTATTTTGAAACGTTACTAAACTCTGATTGGTGCACAGAAATGCATTACATCACTTTTTCCCAGCTGAGCCCTGCCCTCTTAAAATGAGCGAGAAAGGAAGGGAGGAAGAGGCAAATACCCAGTGTCTCATTTGATTTAATCATGTGTCACTCAAAGCAAGAAGCTGATTGAGAAAGTTGTTTTTCATCCTTCAATAACGGCTTCGCACAGATATGAGTTTATTGTCACCTTGAACTAGTGTTTCCTTGAATAATTTGTACACTCATCAGCACTTTTCTGCGGCAGTTTCTCACTAACTAGTGGTTCAGTACTTTTGATCTTTCAGCTAATCAGGAACAAAAGTGTCTGTCCCTCATTTTGAAAAAGGCAGAGCTTGTTAGATCAATTCATAAAACTTAGCTCATTCCCTTCCTGCTATTGTGTTGATTCTAGCCAACTTCTCCCCATCTGTCATCTGTGTTTTATTTGAAGACTCACCTGCTGTAGACCATTGTTCAGCAAAAAGAGCAAACGAGGAGATATATAATTCAAAGTCGCATTAGCTTTGACCGCTCACAGGGGCCTCCTCATTTTAAAAATTCATTAAGACGGTAGACAATGCCCAGCTGACAGGCATATCTGAAGCCGTAATCCATCATTGCACCTTCGCACGTCTGGCCACCTTTTCGGATGGAGAGCTTCCTCGCTTGTTCAGTTCATGAAAGACTTCAGTGGGGAAAATAAGCGTCGAATGTAGATAAAGATGGACCGGAATCAAAGCTCAGTGCAACAAACGGGACAAGAGTGGCAAACAGTTTCTCACCCATTTTGTTTACAGCAGTCATTACAGAGTTTTGTAATACCTGCTTGTTGTTTTCACATCGCTGCTGACATTTGAAGCAAAGAACCTTTGAATCCAAACAGATCCCCCCCTCTTTATCATAACATCAAAGGTAATGGAGCGATATTAACAAGGCTTTAGTTTTTTATGCTTGTTGTTTTGTCCATTATCCAAGAATTTGATATTCTTCGGTAATGAAGTATATCAGTCTCTGGGGATTACTGGTGGGTGTCAGCTGCCAGCCTGAAGATGTGGCTGGAGGAGGACTGTGTTTGTGTGTGTGTGTGTGTGTGTGTGTGGACTGTGCTGCCTCCTCTTTTTGCAACATGGAGTCTAGTCATTAATCAGGATGGGGCTGTGCGTAGGAAGAGGTTACCTTCAGCAGACTGAAGAACCCTCTCCCAGAGGGTTCCTAGTGTGTGTTTGTCTTTGTGCAAAATGGAGTGTGTGTGTGTGTGTGTGTGTGCGCGTGTATGAAAGAGGGAGAAAGAGATGGTAGGAGCTGCGACTTACTACATACAAAGAGACAAAACTGTCCATGTCTTCCACACGTGTGTGCATGTATGTATACCATACAGTCACACACAGTGTGGATTTCAGTCTGTTCATTAAACTCTACTTCTGTGGTTGTAGAAAGAACAGCCGTGTCCACAGGCTGTGAGATGCTGCAGTGGGCAGCATGGTTGTATGTATGTCCATCCCACAGCCTCACCCACGCAGCACATCACCATAGCTGTGCAAAGGGCAGTGGTCAAGGCTACAGAGTGAGAACAAACCTCTGAGAACTAAATGCTTTTTTTGTAAGAGAGAGAAAATAGGGAGAAAATTGAAGGTTTAGCAAAGAAAATGCTTAACTGAGCTTTTTCTCTGGTCACGTTGCCGCTACATCAATATCATATTTTTATGTTTGTGTGTGTGTGTGTTTCTCCAATCTTTCCTTCCTGCTTCCAGGGTAAAGACCTTCTGACCCAGAAGATCCCAGTGTGGCAACAGGCTTGCTCAGACCCTAACAAGCTGCCAGAGAGGGCCATGCTCCTGGCCCAGCAGATGGGCTCTGCCGCCCTCGGTGGCACGAGCCCCCTGCATACCTCCAAATCCAACTTGGTCATCTCAGACCCTATCCCCGGGGCCCAGCCTCTTCCTGTGCCCCCAGAGCTGGCTGTTTTCATGGGCAGTGGCATGGGACACCCAGCAGTGAGTTTGTTTTCTGTTTCTATTTATTTTTTATTTGTCCTCTCTTCATAAGGCAAAGCGGTTTTGGTAAAAGAAACTTTAAAGTTCCCATATTATGCTGATTTTCAGGTTCATATTTAGATCTGGGGTTTCCATTAGAACATGTTTACATGCTTTAATGTTCAAAAAATACTTGACTTTCCGTTTACAGTCTGTGCTGGAACACCTGTACTCACCCTCTGTCTGAAACGCTGCCTTTTAGCGCCTGTCTCTTTAAGCCCCCCCTCCCAAAAAAGCCCAGTCTGCTCTGATTGGTCATTGTTTCCAGGTCTTCCAAATCTGTGCTTTCAGCTTCTCTGCACTGCCATTTCAGCAAGGGAATGACTGTAAAGTCACTGTAACAGCACGTTCTACCTTTATGTAGTAGAGTTGTGACATCACAACTTCACAGAAGTCCTGATGGCTCGCTTAAAGGCACAGTTCCTGAATACGGACTGCCTGCATTTCTCTGTGATACTTTCACATGGGGCTGGGCGATATGGAGAAAATCACATATCTCAATATTTTTTACCACATCATAATGTCGATATTGCGACAGCATTTGCACAATGGGATTTTTGATAGATCATCATTAGTAATGCGGCTCTATCACTTTACTTAAATATGGCCTTTAAAACCAGGAAGAGACAGCACTAATGATATTACGATATCCATAATGTATGTGGTATCTAGTGTCATATCAAGATATCAGTATATTGCCCAGCCATACTTTCACAGTGTTTTTAAAGCGCCTCTGCCTGTTTTATAATTTAAAAAAACAACACATGGCAGTGGACTAATTAATATACACAAAGAGAATTTGGTTGGAAATGTCTCATTAGATTCTTCATCAGCCCAAAGCAGAAAGCACATGCTACAGGAGAGGCTCCCAAGTGCTGGAAATTGTGCAGGAGCCAGGATGCAAATCACTGGCATCTATCTTGGGAGTGTCCTGTAATAAGACAGTTTCGGTCTGAGGTGCACAAAATACTGGAGGGCATTTTTAACATAAAAATACCTTTCCTATTTAAAACTTTTATTTAGGAAAAGCTGACTTGCAACCTGAGTACTTAATTGATGTTTTGATATCTGCTGGTAAGAAAGCCATCACAAGACATTGACTTCCTTCTTCTCTAAAAAAAAAAAAAAAAAAAAAAAAAAAGACATGGAAATATGGAAATCTGACTCTCTACAATATGGGACCTTTATGCCAGAGCAATTTGAATTCTGATGATGTACCATAGTCTTAGATATGACGTCACAGACTTATTAAAATGTATGGCCATTTATACAGAAACTGTCCTTGTGCTTCTTAAGAGAACTGAATTACTTAACTGGAATCACTTCAAATCCATTTCCTTACCACTGTGAAGGAGCTAACAGTTCTCGCCTAATATAAGCCTGCCCACCTTTGGCCCTCCATAAAGATGCAAATCAGACGAGCATCCCTTTAGTCTCTTTTTGAGGATGGCACTGGGGTTAATGAGCTGTTTAGAGTCTGGATTTCATGCTGGGCAGCTGCTAAAAGACTTTGATGAACTCTCACTAGACTTCGGGTCAACTCCAAACTTATAAAGAAGCTTTTTTATTCAAGTTTAATTGTGAAGTGTTATTACTTCAGCTTAATCTAAAGTTATTGCTACTGTAGTTATGCACAGGTTAAGCCACCACAAAGATTTTTGGATCTATATATACTATATCTGCTTTTTTATTCCAGAGGCTGATGGGCCCCGATGGTATGTCCATGGTAAATGGGACAACAGGAGTCCACGGGGAGGAATATTGGACGGATGGAGGGACTTTATCCGTGTCCCAAGTCAGGCCTTCATCCCCTCAGACCCAGGCGCAGGGCCAGTCCCAGGCTCAGCCCCAGAGACAGGTCAGCGATGTCTACTCCAACACCCTCCCTGTCCGCAGGCCTGCCCCCGCCAAGAATAAGAACCCCGTGGGTAAGATATCCAAACACTGCTCGAGTTAATGAACAGAAGATCACAATATGTGATCGAGTCCTAAATCCTGTTCCTTTCATTTCACTCAGAGGTACACGGAGGAGCATTTTAACATCACATAAATAGTTGAGATCACAATAAGATTATCACCTTGCTGGTTTTAATTATTATTTGATTTTATTTTATTCCTGCTTCTTCTATTGCTTTGAAGTGATGTGTCTATTATTTTTTATTGGTCAGCTGTTGGTCTTCATTATTGTTTTATTTTATTTTGTTCTCACTTTTTAAATGGTTTGGTCGGTTGTTGATCTTAATTCTCTTAATTTTTATTCCTACTTCATTATGGTTTTATCTCACATTTATTACTTAGGTGTCTGTTTTAACTTTTTACTTGTCTAATGTTTATGGCTGCAACTTCTGTGGTAGCTTCCACCTGAAATAAAATGTCCTATATATTCATTTATTCTTATTTATTTTGGTGTCAAGCCTTTGGCCCATCTCACGTGGGATTATAAGACGACCATCTTTCAGTCATGTGGCAAGGAAAAGAAGCACAAACAAGCAAACAAACCAAAAAACAATAGTCTAAATGAACTGCTCACGCTTCTTTTCTCCTCTCTCAGGCCGTGTCCAGATAACTGGCCAATCAATATGTCTCAAATGGGAACAGCCATCTCAGTCTCTGCATCTTTCCTTGTTTACAAAATCGATATCCACCCTTATCCCACCAAACAGAGCGTCACACAGTTCACAATAAAAAGGACAGTAGGAAACAAAATGGAACTCGTTTTCAATATCTTTGAAACAACACGTTGGACACATCTGCTTTTCTTCTTCTAGATTAACATCACATTCAATTTCTGTCATCTGGACATCTGGTCTGTAATGAAAAAAATATTCTAGTCCAGTTTGCTTGCTTATCTACCGGCACTTCGGGTTGAGAACTGCTGCTTTACAGTGTCACAGAGAACCTGGAAGGAGAAGTAGCAACATAAACTTAGAAATCGGATTTATAGGAAATGTTGGCATGAGACAGTCTACCTTTCATCTCCGCTATAATCTAATTTGTATGTGGTGATTATCAGTTAATCTGACAGTGACTCATCTGCCTGGTTGCTGACTGCGCCTCAATAGACTCAAATGTTACCTTTAGTTACTCCAGAGCATCTGGTACTCTGAACTCTTAATGAACTTCCTGTCACTGAGCATTGTCTCCCTCTGCAAACACCGCAGGAGAGACACGAACCCTGCCCAGGTCCAGTTCCATGGCGGCAGGCCTCGAAAAGAACGGGCGCTCCCGTGTCCAGGCCATCTTCTCCCACGCTGCGGGCGACAACAGCACCCTGCTCAGCTTCTCCGAGGGAGATGTAATCACCCTGCTAGTGCCCGAGGCCCGCGACGGCTGGCACTATGGGGAGAATGAGAAGAACAAGATGTAAGTGATGTATTCATTTATTCCATTTTGCCTGGATCCATACTGTGAGACTGGGGGAACATTCGCCTCACATTTAGGTACAGTAAACGTCGAGTGTAAGTTTAACAAGGTGTTCGCTTTTCTTAGGCGTGGCTGGTTCCCGTTCTCCTACACACGTGTGCTGCCTGAAAGCGACAGCGACAAGCTCAAAGTGAAGTATGTAGCGTTTCTCTATCGCAAGCTGTGTCGACTTTATGAACCGAAGTCTAAGACCTTTTGTTTTCTTGCCTTCCCAGCCTGCATCATGGGAAAAGTAGCAGCACAGGGAACTTGTTGGAGAGTGATGCATCACTGCCCACACCTGACTATGGCCTGACTGCCCGACTGCTGGCACAGAGCCTAGCACAGACCCGCCCACGTCCCTACAGCATGGCAGGCTTTGGCACACAGGTAGGTACAATTGAACATGTGTAGTATCCGTGAACAACATACAAACACTTGTTACTCCTGCTCACTTAATTTGTAGTCCCCGTCTGATTTGGCCTTGTGTTGCATAATTGGATATGAGTAATCCTGCAGTAACTGGAGAGGGGACTTTTCCTCAGTGTCTGCTGCCACCTAGTGTTTGTATTTGAGTACAACATGCACTTCAATCCAAGGTATACAAGCACACAAAGTAAAATAGTTTCTTTTATCTTTTCAGCCTGCTATTGAGGATTATGACGGCCGCTTTGCCACAAGGTAAGTGCCTTTTCTGCCCTGTCCTCTAAGTAACGACATGTCCTCTTAAGATATGACTGCTGCTGCTGCCATCTGAATTGCTTAACTTGGGTTGTTTTGGAAGTAGTGACCCATCAGAAAAAGCAGATCACCTTAAAATGATTTCACCTGAGATACTACATGCTCGAGAGACAGCAAGGCAACTACTTAACATACGCAGTGTCTAAGCTGGTGTGGAGTACATTGTGTAGTGGACAAAATTTAGTTTGCACAAAAAATTGTATGTATACAGTATTCTCCGAAATGTCAGTACAGACAGTTAAAAGTGCTTTATATGTGAGTGTGCTGTTCATGTACACTATTGTCTCATAATGCAATAAACACAGGAACCAGTGGAGCCAATCACAGTTGCAAAACATTAAGACAAATAGTAGAAAGTGGTGAGGCAGCTCAAGGAAGTTTTGCAAAACAAATCATTTAGCTTAAGGATCTGCATTTCAAACTCATGTTTCGACTGATGTTTGTCAGCAAATAGTGCATTATTTTGTGTTAGTACAAAATTGTGAGGTACAAAGACAGTTACTATATAGTACATACAGTAATACACTGTGTGGGATCAGGTGGTGGACTACAGCTCCACACAGTGTCTGAAACTAACATTTACATAGTATAGATTACACATAGGCTGTTTTATCTTTTTTAATTATTTGTTAAAGCGATACTTCACTTGCAGAATGACCGTTTGTAATCAGTTAGTCATGCCGTGTTACCTTGGATTTGTGAAGAACACATAGTTTTTCCCACATGCCTGCAAGAAAAATGGCAAATGTATTGATTTATGGGGACCACGTTTAACAACAGTAAAATTATAGCAGGACAGGCCGCCCCATAGCTCACCTGGTAGAGCAGGCGCACCATGCTCAAAGGCTGTGTCCTTGCTGCAGTGGCTATAGGTTCGAGTCCAACTCACGTCCCTTTGCTGTATGTCATTACCACTCTCTATCCCCTCCTTTCACACTACAGCTGTCCTATGAAATAGAGGCAAAAAATATCTTTAAAAAAAATAGTTTATGATCAGTACCTCCCAAACAAAGCAGCATGCATGTGTTTTGGAAGTACTGAGCACACAACTTAGTTACGTGAGAGCTTGTAAACGGATGTTTTGATATAGTTTCGATGTTGTTAAATGTGGTTTGCTGTTTTCCGTGGAGGTATATGAGATAAAATAAAGTTTTCTTTATGAATTCAAGGTGACATGGCACAACTTATAGGTACACAAATAGTCATTTTTTGGGTGAAGAGCTCCTTTAAGTCTGTAAAATGTCAGGAAATGGTAACAAATGTCAATCACAATTTTCAAGCGCCATTTTCAGATTATTTGTTTTGTCTAAACCAATAGTGCAAAACCCAAATATATCTAATTTACAGTAATATAAAACAGGAGAAAGCAATAGATAGACAATTGTTTTGTTTTTTTTGCTTTGACAGTTGATTACACGGATAAAAAGTAATCAAAAAGTGGGCCGTTATTTTTATTTTTTTGGAGGCTTCAACAGCAAGTGAGGAACATCGCTAGCCTTAAGCAGTAGATTAGATTTTGCTGCAGTGAGATGTCAATGCAGTGTTTCCTCTGAACGTTTTTTACTGTCTTCTTTGTCCTTTCCTCTGTGCTCCTGCTTACTTTACTTTATTATTTTTTTAAAGTAGCTCTTTAAAGTAATGAATGCAGTCCGGCGGGGTCAGTGTCTCAGTTTATTGTCAGCGTACTCTTGGCCCAGCATATTTTCACTGTAATCCTATCAAGTCCTTGCTGACTCACAAGGGTGGTGTGAGGTTAGGGTTAGGAATGATGCCTGTTTCTGTCCAATCAGGGGGTACATCCGTGTGTACATGTATATAAATGTGTGTTTGTGTGTGTGTTTGTATGTGTGTGTGAGAAGGAAAGAGAGAGGGAGTGAAATGACCTGAGTGCTCTCGTGTTTGGTGGAGTACGTGTTGTGACAGTAGACATCATGCTGACCTCATCTCAGTCATCACTGCTTGTCAGCCTGGGGCTTTGGGCACCAGTGTCAAGCTGTTGTACATACTGTCTGCTCTGAATGTGTTTTTTTTTTTCTGTATCAGTATTTTGAGACAACACTGTGCTGCAGGGTGTATTCACCCCCAACAGACTAATCTAACACTACATCCCTCCAGCTAAGGAGATGACTTGATTTTCTCATCAACAGTCTGGGGTTTGTCTACTTCCCAGTGACAGACGGAGGCAAATATTCAATAAAACTGCTTGATATGGGCGATAATGTCAAACCAGCAAACATATCTGGATTTAAAAAAGTGTTGATGAGGGAATTGGAAGTCCAATCTTCCTGATCACGGCAGGTGTGTTTGGAGTTGTAGCTGTAGGTGGGGCAACGTAGATTTTTATGACCCCACCTACGCCTCTCCAAATCTCTACCCTGCCTCCTTGTGCCTGTCTTGTCTTTCTCCATTTCTCTCTGAGTGTGTCCGACCTGGCAAGCTTCCTTCTCTCTTTGTTCCACAGTGACAGTCCTGATGGCAAATTGATTTCGACTGTGTGAGAACAGACATACAGACAGACACAGACAGCTCCGGATAGCACAGGGGCCTCTTCCTCCCCATCTTTTCCCTCCTCTTAGCCTCCCCCCCTCCTGTCCACTTATCTCCACCTCTCCTCCTCTGCCTCCACACACACCCCTTCTCCAAGTGGAAGAGGCCAGTTTCATCCCTCCTTTCTGTCCTCTCTTCCTCCTCGGGTCCCTCCTTTCCTCCTTCCGTCCGTCCTGGGTGCTGCTGCTGGCGGTGTCGGTGTGGACAGTAGCGGTTGGTGGGTGGAGGATTGCATTGAGCGAGAGAGCCAGAGCGGGGCCTACCTGCTCGGCATGCAGCGATATGGACTCTGAATACTATCTCTGATCACAGTCCACCATCACGGACTGATCTCTCAAGAGACTGCCTTTGCTACTGCTTGTCTTTTCATGCATGTACATGGTTGTGTCATTTTGTCAAACTGAAGGACATGTTCATGTACTGTACAAGTGCCAAAAGACTTCAATGTCGTTGTACTAAAAGCCACCGGCTGAATGGCCTTTTTAAGCACACGTGGGCCCAGTATTATCGAGTTCCCACCCAACACACACATGCTCAAAAAAAAAAAAAAAAAGCTTTGTTCCAAGTAAGGCTGTGCAGCAGATTACTATGTTTCTGTTCTGAGAGATCCCGTAGGTCGCGCTGTGCTTCCTTGTGTCAGTGCTATAGACTTGATTTCCCGTCCAGAGGGTGTGTGTCATATTTGCCTTACTTTGCTTCTTTTGTTTTTTCTATTAAACACTATGTGCAATGGAGCAAATTTTCAAATTGAGCTTCAAGAATATACAGTATATATATATCTATACATATATATAAATTGTTTCCGTCAGTCCACCAGATTGCACTGTATCATGATCATTGCAAAAAAAAAAAAACATTACACAATTAAACTTTCCACCATCAGCCCCACAGAAACTTGTCTTTTTGCCGCCAGACTTGTCGCTAAAAATGGGGGAAAAAATGTCCGATTACCTTCAGTTTGATCTTATTTCTGAAGCTACAGTGAGTTTGAAAGGGGTTCTTTGATCATCTGTCGAGTATCCTCAATTAACGGCTGTGAATTAGTTTTTAGGTTAAATGACAAACCACGGCTTTTGCAGCTCTCAGTGTTATTTATGATTGTATTCCCTGAGTGGCTATGTAGTTTTTTGGTCTTTTCTTTTAAAAAAAAACAAAAAACATTATTGTCCTTGTAAAAACAAACAAACCAACAAAAAAAAAAAAAGATTTCAAGAAACATTGAGAAACTACTGATTAGTTGAAGTGTTTATCTTATGCATGCTGTGGAGGGAAACCAGAAAATGTGATACTACAAATTGACCTTGAATGTATGGTGACTTTTTACAAAGGTATTCTAAATAAAACATATCTCTATATATTAATAAACAGTCTGGTCTGACGAGAAATCTTTTCTGTCACTGTCGATGGCGTTTTCAGTTTTGTTTAACCTTTTTTTTGTGTCTTAAATGTTTCAGTTAATTCCTATTTTTAAAAACCTGCCACCCTGATGTGAATCATTTCAGGCCACAGCTGTGTCCCAAGCATGCAGTTTCATCCTAACCCCTCCCCCAGGAACACCCATAGCATCCGTGGTGCACTCTGTGTCACTTAAAAAAAGACTGTGTGTATGTGGTGTGTACAGTGTGTGTATTGTGAGTGTCTGAACTTTGCCTGCTTATCTTTTGGTTGTATGTCATGTATTTTTGGCTTGTGTTTGAGTTGTATTTGGGTGACAGAATTTGGGTGATAGACAGCCTGTTGATTGCATTGCACTTGCAGTAATGTCCAAGGCCAGCTGCAGACACACCCCCCCCCCCCCTCTGAGTTTAGCAGCATACAGTAATACAGCATGTTGAGCATGAAGTGTGTACTTTTGTTTCCCATCCCTCATTTCAGTTACGGTTAATATTATTATCAACCCTATGGTACGTTCATCTTGCACCAGACTAACCAGCAGTGTCGTTACAAAATGTCAGCCATGCATGATCTGAGAGATGAGCCATTCAAACCCAAAGGTTCTCTTTACCTTCCAGTTTGGGTCCAGAATTGTCCCGGTTCTGAGGGAACAGGACCTCCGTAAGTCACCAGCCTCCATTGCCCTTTCAGCCAATCACTTTTTTTTTTACCCTCTCTCTATTACTGCCTGGTTCTCTCCCTCTCTCTCTCTCTCTCTCTCTCTCTCTCTGCTGTCATTGGCTGTCTGGCTGCAGTAGGAAGCTGGGAATCACTGGTCTTTTCTGTCCTCTGGCCCTCGTGGACGTGGCAGCGTTTGGTTCTGTCAGTCCAGAAGGCTTTGGGTTGTAAAAGAATTCCTTTTTTTTTTTTTTTAATGTGTGTATGACAGTATCAAACAGAGAAGACTAACCCTGCACGCATGCCTAATGCAAGCTGTTTTTGTTCCTTTTGTTTCCACCATGTTTTACTTGAGTTTTCTCATTACATGCTTGCTACAACTCACAGTAGATACTCACTGTAAGGAAGAAAAAAAAAAAGCTACGGGAAGGCAGATTTCTTTGGGTGTGGTTACATAGCTGACCATGTAGCTCTCTCTAAGCTTTGTCATGTGTTCAACCTAACTGTCACTGTTCCTTGTCTCACCCCTCCTCTCCCCACAGTGACCGTACCCTGGAGGTCTACCTCCGGCCCAACTTCACTGATGACCGATCTGCGCCCATCTTCTACTAGCGGCCTGCTGCCCCCCCTCCTTTTGTCCACTAATGGGCCCTTTTTTTTTAAAGGGGATAGAGAGTGTTTGAGTTGTGTGATGTTATCACAGGAGGGGCCCTGTAGTGGGTTACACTGCTAATTTAGGTTCTTTGCCGTGGAAATTCACCCGCAGAATTTCCAGTTAATCCTTGTGATTTTTTTTTTTAATCTCAAACGCTTCCACAAACATTGAATGTCTCAGCCTGAACATTCAATCGCAAGTGTGAGAATAGATTTTATTAGTTATTTAGAATCGCTCCAGTTGTGGATAAGGTATGGCTAATAGGTTTTTACTAGTAATGCAGTCACATTATTATTTATCTGCACTTCTACTATGGGATGTTTTTTTGTTCCTCAACACTATACACTGTAAATTTCATTTGAGGATTATTTGCATTAATGAGCAGTGGAGGCACACTCTGCATTAGTTCTTTAAACGAGGCTTGAGGGGGATTAAGATTGTCTAACAGTTTTCAGTGCATCACTGTAATACGCACATTGAAGTGTTGATCAGATATCAGATAGCTAGAACCGGACAGCTGGTGAGTAAAGTACGATTCTGCTTAAAGTATGATTCTGCTTTTTGTTAAGTGATACAGTATAGCACTATATATTTGCTAGTTGTGATACAGTATGCCCATATTTTCAATGTGGGAACTGTGCCTTCTACTTTTTTTTTAACCATATGCTTCATGCGGCATTGACCCAATCATTCTGTAAACTGGTTTGAGGGCATAAGCATCACAGTTCAACTTGTATTTTTTATACTTCTGAAAACATAAGTGGGATTATTTCCCTTTTTGTTTTGTTTGCTTGTAATGTCAGAATTTTTTTTGTTTTGTTGATTTTTTGATTTTTTTTTTTGCTTTGTGAGCTCCAGTACAGTGCATTCATCCAAACTGGTACAAGAATATTTTCGCTATTCTTTCCTTCTCTTTAAATTTCAGTAATATCTAAGCTGCCAGATAGCCAAGAGATGAAATACAGTGCATACATAAAGGGTCTTTTTAAAATATATATATATATCTTTAGCTTTGAGGGAGTGGTAGCTTATCAGATAATGTACAGTATTATCATAGCTTTTGATCATTCTCAGTATTAGACACTCATCGGGGAGAAGAGCTTAGAGCGGANCTTTTTTTTTTTTTTTAATGTGTGTATGACAGTATCAAACAGAGAAGACTAACCCTGCACGCATGCCTAATGCAAGCTGTTTTTGTTCCTTTTGTTTCCACCATGTTTTACTTGAGTTTTCTCATTACATGCTTGCTACAACTCACAGTAGATACTCACTGTAAGGAAGAAAAAAAAAAAGCTACGGGAAGGCAGATTTCTTTGGGTGTGGTTACATAGCTGACCATGTAGCTCTCTCTAAGCTTTGTCATGTGTTCAACCTAACTGTCACTGTTCCTTGTCTCACCCCTCCTCTCCCCACAGTGACCGTACCCTGGAGGTCTACCTCCGGCCCAACTTCACTGATGACCGATCTGCGCCCATCTTCTACTAGCGGCCTGCTGCCCCCCCCTCCTTTTGTCCACTAATGGGCCCTTTTTTTTTTAAAGGGGATAGAGAGTGTTTGAGTTGTGTGATGTTATCACAGGAGGGGCCCTGTAGTGGGTTACACTGCTAATTTAGGTTCTTTGCCGTGGAAATTCACCCGCAGAATTTCCAGTTAATCCTTGTGATTTTTTTTTTTAATCTCAAACGCTTCCACAAACATTGAATGTCTCAGCCTGAACATTCAATCGCAAGTGTGAGAATAGATTTTATTAGTTATTTAGAATCGCTCCAGTTGTGGATAAGGTATGGCTAATAGGTTTTTACTAGTAATGCAGTCACATTATTATTTATCTGCACTTCTACTATGGGATGTTTTTTTGTTCCTCAACACTATACACTGTAAATTTCATTTGAGGATTATTTGCATTAATGAGCAGTGGAGGCACACTCTGCATTAGTTCTTTAAACGAGGCTTGAGGGGGATTAAGATTGTCTAACAGTTTTCAGTGCATCACTGTAATACGCACATTGAAGTGTTGATCAGATATCAGATAGCTAGAACCGGACAGCTGGTGAGTAAAGTACGATTCTGCTTAAAGTATGATTCTGCTTTTTGTTAAGTGATACAGTATAGCACTATATATTTGCTAGTTGTGATACAGTATGCCCATATTTTCAATGTGGGAACTGTGCCTTCTACTTTTTTTTTAACCATATGCTTCATGCGGCATTGACCCAATCATTCTGTAAACTGGTTTGAGGGCATAAGCATCACAGTTCAACTTGTATTTTTTATACTTCTGAAAACATAAGTGGGATTATTTCCCTTTTTGTTTTGTTTGCTTGTAATGTCAGAATTTTTTTTGTTTTGTTGATTTTTTGATTTTTTTTTTTGCTTTGTGAGCTCCAGTACAGTGCATTCATCCAAACTGGTACAAGAATATTTTCGCTATTCTTTCCTTCTCTTTAAATTTCAGTAATATCTAAGCTGCCAGATAGCCAAGAGATGAAATACAGTGCATACATAAAGGGTCTTTTTAAAATATATATATATATCTTTAGCTTTGAGGGAGTGGTAGCTTATCAGATAATGTACAGTATTATCATAGCTTTTGATCATTCTCAGTATTAGACACTCATCGGGGAGAAGAGCTTAGAGCGGAGGCGTTTATCTACGGTATGATGTGTGGGAATTGAAGTGGAACTGCATGTGATGAAAAAGCAATAACGTGTACGGTTGTGTGAATGAGCTAAAATGCCTCTTCGACTGCGAGAAATCATCGTGATAAGTCAGTTTTTCCATGGATGAGTCCTTTACACTGAGTAACATGATCAGGCTTTTATTACACAGCTCATTTGGGCAGCGAGTTTCAAATGCTTTTTTTTTTTTTTACTTTTATATAGCTTTCATTGTGTCCATTTCTCACTCTTGTCCCTGTTTGTATTATATCTGTACTGTACAGAAAGTGCATATAAATTATCTTGTCCAATAAATCTAAATGGGCAGAAACGTCATTCTTTTATGTGTCGTGTTGTGTCGTGTTTTCATGTGTTCTTGTTTTGTAGGAAAACGCACTCCTTCCACATCGACGCAGATAAATACATCACAGACACAAGAAGGGAAAAAAAAGTATTTGGATTTATTTGTTTGGGATAGTACAATAGCAATGAGTGAGGAGGGGGGGATGGAAACAGCAATGATGTTACTACCGGTGCACAGAACAACCCACCTCACCTTCTCCAAAGGTGTCTGCCACTTTAGCCAATAGGCTTTGTAATATCTCTTTGGCAAATTTTAGAGACCGTCATCCTGGATTGCATCTTTTCAAATCGTACAAAAATACTAGCGACGTTTTCTCTTCTTGCAGAACTTAAAAGGCAAGGTGAGAGGAAACTGAATTGGCACTTTGAGCTACAGAAGGATAGAGACAGGGAGGCAGCTGTCTGTACAGCAGTAGTAATTCAAGTCAAGCTACCTGCTACATGTTGATAAAACATTCATACAATATGTGAGATATGTCATAGTTTTGAATGTCTCTTTTTTTGTACACCTCAGACCCTGGGCATTCAGCACAAATGCAATAAAATGCATCATGTATGAGACTATGGACAATACGTAGATGTAGAAAAGATGCATAAAGATGACATTCGACATTTATGACTGGCATACCGACATGACACCGCTCAGCTGTGTTGCAACACGGCTCCATCCCTTTGGTGTCACTCTATTGCTGATGAAATGTCATATAAACAAAGCTAAAATGCCACAAAATAAAGTGAACCTGTAGCTGGCACTGTGGACACAAACAAGGAACCTCACATGTTTAGCTATTTCATTCCAGGATGGGGAGATGAAGAGCAACAGAGCCATCACTTCTACAAATAAAGACCCAGTTTGGCTATACAAAGTGCTTCAGACAGATATGGTAGAAATATACTGTAGGTCATCATAAACCAGAGTGAGTGGTGGTGACAATTAGGGAGCGACAACACCTTGATTTCTTTTATTATGTTTCTATTAACACACTGAATCCACCACCAATATGATTTGGATATGACTTGGATTAAGGGACAAAATAAGTTTCAGCACCTCCGTCTTCAAATACCATCACCACCACCCACGGCTGTTAAATAAAAAGTCTGATTTTGTGTTTGGAAACCCACCACAAATATAGTCGAGCATTGTTCTCTGGCTCCAGCAATGAGAGCTGCAACAGTCTTTAAAAATGCCAGATCAATGGTTAGCAGATGGACCAAGGCAGCCAATGAGGGGAGCAGCTATGCTTTTTTTATTCATCTTTTTTTTATCCATTTTCTTTTAAATTCACAAAATAAATTACCTGTAAAGTAGGGCTGCACAACGAATCGTCTTTTTTTCCCATCATAATGTCAACTTCTGTGATGAACACATCCTGAAAGACTGCAATATTGCACTTTGAATAGAGTAACAAAGTATTAAATGACTTTCTGTCTTTGGGTCATATTCTGATACACACCATGCTGTTAACTCTCTGGCCAATCAGACAATCCTCGCCTTTAGGCATTGTCTGATTGGTCAGAATTTGTACGCATGCACTTGAGGTTTATCGAACCAGTGCTGCCGTACCATTCTACATGGTTGGAGAAAAGTGCGACAAGCTGAGTGCAGACAAAGTGCGAATGCGGAAGAGTAACTAAAAAAATAGCACATCAGCCATCTGGCAATATTTGGATACAGGAGAGACGACGTGGCACAGGTACTGTGCAAGTCCAAGTCAAGAGCTGAACACAGTTTTATATCTGTTTATTCATCGCAATATTCAACGTTATCACATATTTACCTCATTGTGCAGCCCTACTGTGAGGTCAACAACAAAAACCAATGCTGCACTGAGCAAAGATCGTCATATACTGTATTTTAAACTAATATTCTGATGATTTCTATCTCTGCAAACAATATGATCTGATTTTATATTCACTCTCCAGGTTGCCTTACCAGCAGCTATTTCTTTCTTCACAAAATAATATTAAAAAAAGGTGCAAATCATTGAGGGTCTTTCACTACAATATGAGGCACTGTCTCATAAAGGGTCACCAGGGTCAGATGACCCAAACGTTGATAAAAATAAAACTCTGTAAAACATCTAGATATAATAATAATGCTGCTTTTCTGTGTTGAGAAGGACCAGGACTCATCCTCCTCCAGTCAGGTCCACGGTGGGGAACTCAGTCTTGTGGGTTATCTTCACTGTTCCCTGTTGGGAAATAATTGATTGAAAATAAGTGTTGCAGCTTTAATTTTAAGACAGATAATCATACATCTTACAGTGATACTCCACTCACAACCAAGTTTTTGTGTCAAATACTTACCTGCTTGTAGGTTTGAAAGATTAGAAGTTTGAATAATGAAAATGCAATAGATTCCAATCGAGACATGTTTTAACAGCAGGAAGAAAAATCATAACTTTTGTAACTCCTCCAGTCAGCATCTTTTGATTCACTGTGCTGCAATCTTTCAAATATTTATCAAAATATATCTTAATAAACTTATTATGCTTTGTGTCATATGTGTTATGTTGTTTGTTTACAAAACAAAGTTTTCATGTCGCACAAAAGCTACAAAAAAAAGGAGGACAAACCTATAGAGGGCTGCTCTTTCACACTAAAAGGTTTGTTGGTGGAGTTCCACAAAGACAATATGAGCACCAAATTTTAGACTTTTTTTTTTTTTATTTACTCCAAGTGGAATTCCATTTCAGTCAGGAAACCTTTAGTCAAAGAAAACTTTATTTGCATTTGCAGTGTTNAAAAGCTACAAAAAAAAGGAGGACAAACCTATAGAGGGCTGCTCTTTCACACTAAAAGGTTTGTTGGTGGAGTTCCACAAAGACAATATGAGCACCAAATTTTAGACTTTTTTTTTTTTTTTATTTACTCCAAGTGGAATTCCATTTCAGTCAGGAAACCTTTAGTCAAAGAAAACTTTATTTGCATTTGCAGTGTTATATTTGGTGGTATGGCTCTGTTCTGGGGCCTCTCTGCCTTTCCTTGGGCCTACGCAGAAAGCCTGAGGTAGAGGCAAACCCTTCTGCCCTTCCATGCGCCTACATGGAAACCCTAAGCCAGGGAGAGCAGCAGCAGAGACCCCCAGAAACAGAACAGAGCAGCAGCAATGACAAACAGAAATGACACTGATAAGTCAGACACAGCATGGAAAGGAGGAGCTGGGATGGAGGTGGGTTGCAAAGCAGCTTGCAGAGGAAGCAGCAACAGTAGGCAGGCCAAAGCAGTTTAAATAGGGCACTGTGAATAAGATTTGCCAGTTGGTTACATGCAAATGAATAATGTGATCTATCACTTGACTCCCTTCCATCAGTCAGTTGCTCCATCAGTTGATCGGGCTGTTTGGGATCAGCTGATGTAGCTGGGATGTGAGCTGAGCTGCCCAAGCTAACACTATGCTCAGTTTTGTCAACTAAGTATTGTCAGTGTTATTATCAGTCTTTTTCTTTTTTTTTTTAGAAAAAATAAAAGGAAGAAACAAAAGTTTGGGGGTAAATATCCATGTGGGGAATGACGAAGAAGTACAAACACTTGTAGCTTATAATGGACACAGGTGTTGTTAGCAGTGGCATTGCAGGGTCAGAGCCACACCAGCGTCTAACCAGACAGAAGTGATATCAGCAGGTACCTTTACATGCTGTTACAGCTAATTAGCTTTCTACCCTCTAATCCGATGTTAGCAGTGCACTTTTCCCCACCAAGCTAAGGTGAAGGGCAAGACTTGTATCCATGTTTGCTAATTTAGATAAGAAGACTTAAGCAGGAAAGCTGATGTGGGTTATTGTCCAAAGACTGCAGCTCTTGTGTTGTTTAGCAGGCAGCTGTGTGGTTGTTGTCTGTGTAACTATCTATGATAGGACAGTAGCATTACTGCTTTATACAAATATAATTTAAGATAAGGTAATCTGGAAAAAAAAAATCTCTTTTGGTTTCAAACATGCAATTTAATTTCAGTTGGACTTAAAAAAATATTGGGTGGTTGCGAATTTGAGATTTCAGAGGTTGTCTTATTTTCAGAGCAAATAAATGAACATTACACAACATTCAAATACAGACCTGTTGCTGAGCCCAGGTGGGGGTCGGAGACATGTGTGATAGAGAATCGTGAGACCATAAAACGGTTAAGTGCTACAGCTGCAGGTTTAGGAGCCTCGGGACTGTTGGAGGTGGATGTTGGTGAGGACTGGGGCTCAGGGATGGTGTCAGGTGAGGACGGGTGGGGTTCGAACGAGAGGTCATCTTCCCATTCATAACACCCACCTGAGTGCACACAGACAAGTCGCAATTCATTATTGTGTACAATCCAGGATAAATCAACTGGGATTATTCTGAGTAGCATTTTGTGTTCACCCTCTTCTGAGTTGTTCCCCTCTGTTTCTTTAGAAACACAGAATGTTTCGCAGGATTGAGCTTCAAGTTCAGGGTCAGGCTGCAGCTGGTGGTCAGGGTTTTTTTCTTCTGGAGATTCTTGCCCACTGGACTCTGTTCCTGTGGAGAAGGCGAAGTCAGCCAGCTCTCCTGTGGGGCTCTCCTGGAAACCATAAACAAAAAGATCACACTCATACTCCTAAGTAATGAAGTAATTTACTCAACAATACACATTGAACAACTTTGACCTTTTAATGTGTCGTACCTGGTCAAAAAGGAACACTGTAACATCATCAAAAAAGGACACCGCTTTTTTCTTCCTCTCCAACTCGTCGCAGAAGGACTGGGTGAGCAGCGTGGGCATCTTCAGAAGGCTGCGAAGGTGTCTGGCCCTGCTGCAGTCGCTTACCACCACTGGCACTGAGCTGAAATCCTCCTCACTCTCCTCGCTGTCTTCATCTTGGATGTTGTAGGTCCTCAACTCTTCATCAGACTCGCTGTCATCTGAGTCATCCTCATCCTCCGCCTCCTCCAGCGGAGCTCTTACGTTCTCTCCGCACAGCTCCAACAATGACGAGGAAGAGGACAGGTCGACAGGACCGTTGGACTCTTCACACAGGCTGTCCTGTGAGTCACATTCCTCTGCGTCTATGTCCTCAAAGTCCTCTTCGTTTATTCTCGCGCCCTCTCTTCTTTCCTCCGTCTCCTCCTTGATGTGATTGAATTCAGGCAGCTCCTCCTCTGTGGATCCTTCACTGTTTTCATTTTCTTTGGGAGCCTCATCTCTGTAGTCAGTTATGGTTGAGTCAGAATGCAAAGATGGGACAGGGGAACAATCTTCTGCTCCTCCGTTTCCGTCCTCATGGTTTCCTGAGGCCTCCTGGACAGTGGAAGAGGCTTCTGACCCAATAGAGGAGCTGAGCTCTGAGGACGGGTCCTCTCCTGAGTGCTCGGTCTCCAACCCGAGATCGTCATCATTTGCAGGGGCAGACTCTTTAGTCAGGCAGCCGCCCATCTGAGGAGGAAACGGTGACAGCATGGACAACCCAGGGGTGGGAAGAGGATGGTGTGAACTAGGGTCAGCCTCTGAGAGATTCACCAAAACACAACTTTTGACGTGTCTCAGATTTGTTAAATGTTCCTCGTTGCTGAATTGCATTTTGACAGGATCGTCATCTCTGAAAGAGCTCAATTTCTCAGCAAGAAAGCTGCGGTTATTTGGACCTGAAAAGAACTTACTGCCTTCCTCTTGAGGACTCCTCTCATTTTCAGCATCATAGTCAGAGAAATAGGCTGAGTCCCTGTATGGGTTCTTATCAGTCAGGCCCTTTAACTGTAGCTCTGATGTGCTTGTCGAAGTGCAGATACCTTGGCCCAAACCAACCTGCAGAACTAGTTCAGGTTCTCCACCCAGCCTAGGGCTCCTCTCCCCAGCCCGGGGATCTCCAAGCTCCTTGAAGAGAAACTCTGGAGATTCATTGTTCTCTGTGTCATAGCCACTGTCCAGGGATTTTGGTAGGACGGGGGTATTGAAGGGATCAGGACTGAAAGCCTGATCACAGGGGCTTGCCATCGATGAGGACAGATTAAGGGTATCTACAGAGTCAGGAGTTCCCTCTGGATGCTTCAATGGGCTCAACTCTTCCTCCTCTACCTCAGCAAAGTCCAGGTTGAAGTCGGCAAAGATCCCTGACGTAATATCTGTGATATCGTCATCGTCATCTTCACTGTAGTCACCAAGCTCAACCAAGCTAACGCTAGAGTCTCTGACCCCGACTCCACTGTCCAATGCTCTGCTACTTTCTGATGTCTCTGAATAGTTTATCCTCTTGTCTCCCAGACCAACTGAGATTCCTGTTGAAACCCCCTCCCACATATTCCCTCGCTGCTTGTCTGACAAGCCTCCTGTTTGACCAGTCTGAGGTTCCTTGAAAGAGGATGGGGACTTTATATAGCTCGCCTCAGGTATCATCTTAGGCTCAGAGAACAGTCTCTCTCCATTAAGCAACAATTGCTTTTCATATTTCCCCTCCATTTTTCCACCCTCTGTACCTCTGGCATTAGTGCTTAAGCTGGTAAGAGAATCAGTACTTCTTAGATTTTCAGTAGTTAAGTTCCTTTCCACTTGAGAAGCAGCATCCTCCCTTTCTTTGTGACACAAGTGAATGTATGAACCTAATTCAGTGGGCTTGCTAGCAGCATTACAACCAGAGTCTCCTCCGTCTGCCTCCAAGGTGCCACTAGACCTAGAGCTGTGGAAGGTTCTTGTGGTGGCCTTGGTTAAAGACCATAAATCTGTTGTGTTAGAGTGAGTAGTATATTGAAGGTCCAGATAGCCATCATGTCCACTGCCTGTCTGCCTGCTGTCAAAGCTCAGGCTATTATTGTTTGCTGAATGGTTTGAGGTCCAATTAGTGGCTTCTCCCTCAGAGAAAAGGTCATCCTCAATGTCATCGCCTCTCTGCTGGCCTACCAGCAGGCCGTCGTCTGTCCCTACATCAATGCTAATGTGGTTAACAATGGGTAATGTCTTTCTGAGGGGACCCATCATATTATGGCAGCTTTCATTAACGGTGCTACGACCTGTGCTCGCTTCAAGGTAGGGATCACAGAATCCTAAGCTAGGGCTGCTGACTGCTTGTGACAAACTGCGTGGGTTTTCTAAACGCCCTACTGGATGGACAAGATTTGATCTGGACTCTGGTGATGTATCCAGTTCAGACAGACATGATTGGCGTGCCTTGTATGCTGATGACTGTTCACAGTAGAGCATGTCATCCTGACTGGATGAGAAGCAGTTGTGTGAGTGGCTTGGCTTCACAGGGCTGGTGCTGGATGACTGTCTCAGCAGTGGCTCCATGGTCAGTTGGACAGTGGGGCTTGAATCAGAGTCATAGGCAGTAGACTTGTTGTCAGTTGACCAGTAAGCACTGGGCTGTGCCATGGACGAACCAGTCCGACTCTCAGACGACAACCTGCTGCCGCTGGCCTCCAGTCCTGGGCTGTAGTCCACCACGCTGTCATCCAGGTTAATGTTACACTCTACTGGCTCCTCTATGCGAATGTAGTACTCGCTGCTGACTGAGGGGCTGTGGGCACTCAACACTGGGACCACACCCGGGTGTTCTGGTTCATAGTAGGATGGAGATATGCCTGAGGTCAGGCTGTCAGTCTTGCATCCCCCTGAGGTGCTTCCTTTACTTGAGTAGTAGATATCCTGGTAATATGGATTGCCCTGGCCTAGCGGCCCGCTGGTAGAGGAGGAGCAGTAGGGCTGCTCAGCTCGGGCCTGCTCCCACTTGTACTCAAAGTTAAGACCGTGGCTGGTCTCTGTGACGGTAAGCAGGTCGTCCCCTGTGTCAGAGTGGAAGCTGTCGGAGAAGTGCTCCAGCAGGGGGAAGGAGGACGAGGCAGAGGAAGCCAGCTCCACTGCCTGAGTTTGGTCTGGACTAGGGACATCAGCTGAGGCGGGCGTAGGGGTCAGGACTAGGGCTGTGGATGTAGCTGTGTGGGAGGTACTGCCAAGCAGGTTGGGTCTCAAGGCATTCCAACGTTGTTCGAAGTCTTCCTCGGCCTCACTGGAGCCTTTGGCACACAAGTATGTAACCAGAAGGTGGACTTCCTCACTGCTGGGTCTCAGCTCTGGCTGCAGCCAGCAGAACTGCATCACCTCATACCTGAAATGAAATAGAGGAAAGAATCAGAGGCAAAAGAGAGTTATAATTGTGTTACCCTATTTCCGTGTGCAACTCAGTTAGCCCAGAAAAACAAATTAATATGTTTAAAATATTGATTTTTACAGGAGAGAAATCGGCAAAAGTTAAACAATTGATTCTAGACTTACAACAAGGCAATATGAAAGACGTATAGTATATGAAGGAGGTGCAGTGCAGATGCTGACATGGTTAAAAGATGTTTACATTCCTCTGTGTGTGTGTGTGTGTGTGTGTGTGTGTGTGTGTGTGTGTGTGTGTGTGTGTGTGTGTGTGGCTCCTCAGTGGAGCACATTTAATTTAGTGAAGAACAATTTTGAAAAATAAATAAAAACAATATTTGGCCGGCATCCCAGGTAAAGATGAATGAGGTGATTCAACTCTGGTCGATGCCAAGGGCGATCATAAAGAATAGGGGAAGTATTGATCATCTGCCCTTGCTAGCAAAGAGAAATATTGCTACAGTGGACTGGTGCAGCACCATGAGCAGAAACCGATTTTAAAAACAAGACACACTGACTTGTTAAAAATTAATTGGTCAGTGAGGCCTGAAGGCTATGCAGTGTTTAAAACGTATGTGTTATCAAGATATATAACATTCAGAGTGTTAGACTGTGTATGTGTATGTACAGTATGTCTCCCCGAGTGTGTGGGCACGCGGCTATGTCTCACCAGCGCTCAGCCAGGGGGAATTGAAGCAGGGGCTTTGGTAGTTTGAGCTGCTGTTCCTTCACGGCATATGTCAGCACCTGTCTGTCAGAGTAGTGTCTGTACGGCTGGTTTCCCAGCTCAAATAGCTCCCACACAGTCACCCCCAGTGACCTGGAACGGCAGAGAAATCATTAAGCATGTTCACCACTCATATCCCAGATATGGCCATGTTCCAAACAAGCTGTTCATTTAATCCTCTAACCTTCTTTATGTTATCCACAAGTACATTTGTGCTGTAAACATAAGCTGCGCTTCCACCAAACACTTTCGGTACAGTACCCTTAGAACACCGAACCCATATGAACATGTACCTACTCTAGATCTGTTCAACATTTCCACTGCAGACAGTACTCTTAAATGTAGGCGGGGATGTTACCAGATAGTAACAGACACGTCATCGCTCCATCAAGCTATCACTGTATTTTCTCTTCACAGGCAATGCAGAGGAACATCTACATCTCACTGATCATCCATGGAACGATGTTGCATGTTGACATTTTCAGACCAAAAAAAAAAAGAAGCCTAGCATGTTTACAGTCTCTGTTGCAATCAATGGCATATTTAAAAATGGTGGGTTTGTGCATTGAATGCTTGTATAGCAAGAGTGACAATTTTCTCTTGACCAATCAACAGACTGCAGTGTTTCTAGCTCCACCCTTTTAGTATCAGATCAGTGTGACAAGCACCTCAGTGGAGGGGACGGTATGGTGTGGTTTTATTGGTACCATCCTGAACTTTTGATGAGGGAAAAGCAAATACAACTGTTGTAATGTGTAACAAACTGAACCGAACCGGACTGCTTGGTGGAAATGAAGCTATATATAGTTTCACAATAAAAGATCACAGGAAATCATACAAAGCAGAGCATCCAGGGTAACATTCTAGAAATATAGTCTGTGTTAAATCAGAGTTTGAGCATTTTCTTCCTATTTTTATACACACACAAAAAAATGTTAAACCATTTCTATAATTCGATGCAGGTGGTGATGTTATTGCACTGTTGTCTTATTAAACCTGCAATAATATCCTGTTTAAGTATCTTACCATATATTGCTGGATTTTGTTTGGTCAACGATAAGCAGGTTTCCGTGGACCTCGTCTATGAGCTCAGGTGCAATCCAGCGCAGGGGCACCCAAATCTGGTCTTGTGTCACATAATAGTCATCCTACAGAAACAACAACAACAACAAACACCTTCTTTAGTGCTGGTAGAGCAATAAGGTAAAAAGCAATCTAAATATGGCATTAACAAAAGACAGTCTGACCTTGTATCGGCTGTGGGAGAGGCCATAGTCTCCGATCTTAACTGACATTTCTGAAGTTAGCAGGCAGTTTCGCAAGGCCAGGTCACTGTCAAAACAGAGGAGACTGTCATCTTATACAGTAAAGCCGCACTGCATAAACATACCCATATTCATTTATCTTCTTTAGAGGCCCCAAAAACCTTTTTTCAATCTGAATCTGCCAAAAAACACTAGTTTTCTGTAGCTCTGTTTTGACTTTAACATTGGTTTGAAGTGGGCGGGGCTATGCTGGAAAAAAGGTGATGTCACGTACTTCCATTTACCAATTGTAATTCAGCAACATCTGAAGCAAAATGTGACGACATTTTTGGAATTGTTTGTTTATTTTGCCAGGCCACTCAGTCAAACTTGATCAAACCACACAAGCCTGAGTTTGTGAGAGTTATTTATTCATAAACATTAAATGTTACAGTATAGATATAAACCAGGTTTTCAGGGGATTTAAATTATTGCTAATACTTTAAAGTTTTTAATCCCATGTCAGTATATCATGGGAAGTTTCCTTTAGTTGTACATGCATATCAGTGTTATATAACATATTACATGTGACATATTGTCAATGAATTTGTCTCACATCTTTATGATCATCCTAATTAGCCACAGCATTAAATAAATCACATAATGTGCAATATCATGCACTGTTTCTTCTCACCTGAACATGTAAAGACTAAACTAAGTCACTTTGTTTAATCTCACCTCCTCCACAAACAGTCAGCTCTTTCGCCTGGCAGCCACTGATTGGTTGCCATGGCAGCCACCGCATGGCTGAGGCAGAGCGAGAGGGGCTCGCCCCCGGCAACAAAATCACTGATGCTGGAGTTTGTGACAACTACTCAGGCAGCACCAGGATGTTGTTGCAGGGAGAGGCCAGCAGGGGGCGCACGCAGAGCACTCAGGTTCCTTTCTGGGCCATTGCTATTCAGGTTGATGAAGTTAAATAGAGCTGGACTGACTTGACATACTGCACCTGTGTATAAAGTTGTATTTGTGGAGTTGCAGGAGCCCTGAGGCAACGTCACACGCCATTCGCTGGAGGATCAAAGGGTCAGGAGTCTCCGAGTCAGCCACCCGACAACTGCGCAGGTAGCTCTTCAGATCACCCTGAGAGGAGACAGGAAATTAGGTTGTTAGTGGCTCCGACCGAGAAAAGGGAATAATGAGGTATGTGGGACAAACTGAATATACAGAATTTGGTCATTAAAGTGTGTCCCACCAGAGGGCAAAACTCCATGACCAGCAGATAAGGAGTGACCTCTGAGCATTGTGCCAGGCACTGCAGGAGGGCAGGGTGCTGGAGGGTTCTGGCAGAGGAAACATGATTTAGGTATGTAAAGAGACTATACATACAACAAATAATCAGATCATAATTTGTACATTGTTTCATTGCTACATGGTGCTATTCATGGGCTGCAGGGCTTTGCTGTGGGATCTCTGATGTCTCAGTGAACTGACCGGTATGGCTGCACCTCCTCCAGGAACTGCATCTGATCCTGGACACTGGCACTGGCCTTCAGCTCCTTTACCACCACCTGGGTGGTGCTGAGGCCCGCATTGACCTCGCCCAGCAGAACCTAAGTAGAATACATAATTTCATATAGGAGTGCAAAGCGTAATTTCCCACAAACACCATTAAGATGCAGTTACAAAGTGAGAAAGTGTGAGAAGAAAAAGTAGATGAGAATGGTGTTACAGCGCCATAAACTGTACGGTATATTGTGAGGAATTTACTGTGACTCCTCTCCTTAACTCAAGTGCCAAAGATTAGCCTCGCTAGAATGAGATCATCATCACATTACCCTCGCATTCCTCACACAGTAGAACCCACATTGTAGCGCAGTTAACAGAGTAAAGACAGAGGCAGTTAAAACAGTTAAAGCAAGTAATGATGAGTGCAAATGTGCTGTCTCTGGACACACAAAAAAACCCCCCACTTGTATGTTTTAAGGACAAAAAAAAAGCATGTTTCACCTTGCCGAACCAGCCATGACCAATCTCCTTTAGATAGAGCAGACTATGGCGGCCAAGGTCTGATGATTTCAGCAGCTGGACTGGAAAGGAAGTGTAAGAAAGACATGAGATTACTTTACGACAGGGGACAAGGAGAGTTGTAGCTGGAAATAAACGATAAAGAGAAAAGAAACATGCAAGATTTCGGAAAAGACAGGTTTTCAATAAGAAAAGTCAACTTAAAAATTAGAATTTTAGGTCTCAAACAGAAATGGAGCCCTACAGCAAAGGGAAACATTACACGGTTAAGAGGAGAACAAATAGCAGCTCCCCCCAGCCAAACAATGAATGTACATTTTCCTAAATAAAAAGACACATCAGCTGAAAAAGAGAGATCGCCTGAAGGCAAAGAAAACCTCACAGCTACAAATACATGGAAGCTACAGCCAGCAAGTTGTACACAAATTCAGATACCTCCATGGATCCTCATAATTCAAGAATGGAGATGATGATGATGATGATGATGAGTGGAAAGATGATGATGACGGAGCAATGGAGCGGCCAGCCACTCTGAGCACCGTGACAGGGACTGAGTCCGAGTCCCAGGCGGGGATGAAATTCTGGTTCAGAGTGTGAGAACCGAGAGCCCGTGGCCCCAGCCCCAACCCCAGGCGTCTTAGCCTCATTGTGTGTATTTGAGAAAGAGTCCATGGTCGCAGTGTGTGTGTGAGAGAGCCTCGGCAGGATTTAACCCTCCGAGCCCTCGCACAGCTGAACAAGCTCACCACGCTGCCTCTCCCAGTCTGCACCCAGCTCATCCTCCAACTGGGACACAGAAAAACACACATACTGTCCTCGTCTGGAGCTCTCCAGCTGTCGAGCAAACACCGAAATCCTCGGTTCCTATACAGACACTGCGTTTAAATCTACAGTAAGCTGTGCGCGATAGACACGTATTAAGGCTTCAAGTCAGTCGACCAATCTGCCAGCGGTTCCACGCAGGAGAATTTCTGCCCTGGGCGCTGAGATTTTCTGGTCATGTATCACGCCTGATGTGACCGTCACGCATGTTGGTAGTGTGCCGTCTGACGCACCAGCTCTGTGTGCAGCTTCAAGACACCCAGTAGTGACATAAGGCCCACATAATGCCCCCCTGTCACCCTGGACAGCAGCATTCCTCAGCCAAACAAGACACAAACACTGCTCTGTCAGATGCAGAAAAGACCTCTGTCATACACACTCACCACCCCTATCTCAAGCCTCCCCTCCCCACTCTTAAGTCCTGGTGCATGCCACCACCCTTCCCCTGTCTCTCCTCATTCTGTCACAGACCCCTCACTGTATTCTGCCCATAATGCCAGTCCTCCACTGGTGCGTTCCACGGACGTTTCAGCCCGGCCTTATGCTCACCCACTGCCCAGCCGGCCTAAATCGGGGCCATTGTTTGGCTCGCTCACTCACACGCTCATGCTGNATGACACTGATAAGTCAGACACAGCATGGAAAGGAGGAGCTGGGATGGAGGTGGGTTGCAAAGCAGCTTGCAGAGGAAGCAGCAACAGTAGGCAGGCCAAAGCAGTTTAAATAGGGCACTGTGAATAAGATTTGCCAGTTGGTTACATGCAAATGAATAATGTGATCTATCACTTGACTCCCTTCCATCAGTCAGTTGCTCCATCAGTTGATCGGGCTGTTTGGGATCAGCTGATGTAGCTGGGATGTGAGCTGAGCTGCCCAAGCTAACACTATGCTCAGTTTTGTCAACTAAGTATTGTCAGTGTTATTATCAGTCTTTTTCTTTTTTTTTTTAGAAAAAATAAAAGGAAGAAACAAAAGTTTGGGGGTAAATATCCATGTGGGGAATGACGAAGAAGTACAAACACTTGTAGCTTATAATGGACACAGGTGTTGTTAGCAGTGGCATTGCAGGGTCAGAGCCACACCAGCGTCTAACCAGACAGAAGTGATATCAGCAGGTACCTTTACATGCTGTTACAGCTAATTAGCTTTCTACCCTCTAATCCGATGTTAGCAGTGCACTTTTCCCCACCAAGCTAAGGTGAAGGGCAAGACTTGTATCCATGTTTGCTAATTTAGATAAGAAGACTTAAGCAGGAAAGCTGATGTGGGTTATTGTCCAAAGACTGCAGCTCTTGTGTTGTTTAGCAGGCAGCTGTGTGGTTGTTGTCTGTGTAACTATCTATGATAGGACAGTAGCATTACTGCTTTATACAAATATAATTTAAGATAAGGTAATCTGGAAAAAAAAAATCTCTTTTGGTTTCAAACATGCAATTTAATTTCAGTTGGACTTAAAAAAATATTGGGTGGTTGCGAATTTGAGATTTCAGAGGTTGTCTTATTTTCAGAGCAAATAAATGAACATTACACAACATTCAAATACAGACCTGTTGCTGAGCCCAGGTGGGGGTCGGAGACATGTGTGATAGAGAATCGTGAGACCATAAAACGGTTAAGTGCTACAGCTGCAGGTTTAGGAGCCTCGGGACTGTTGGAGGTGGATGTTGGTGAGGACTGGGGCTCAGGGATGGTGTCAGGTGAGGACGGGTGGGGTTCGAACGAGAGGTCATCTTCCCATTCATAACACCCACCTGAGTGCACACAGACAAGTCGCAATTCATTATTGTGTACAATCCAGGATAAATCAACTCGGATTATTCTGAGTAGCATTTTGTGTTCACCCTCTTCTGAGTTGTTCCCCTCTGTTTCTTTAGAAACACAGAATGTTTCGCAGGATTGAGCTTCAAGTTCAGGGTCAGGCTGCAGCTGGTGGTCAGGGTTTTTTTCTTCTGGAGATTCTTGCCCACTGGACTCTGTTCCTGTGGAGAAGGCGAAGTCAGCCAGCTCTCCTGTGGGGCTCTCCTGGAAACCATAAACAAAAAGATCACACTCATACTCCTAAGTAATGAAGTAATTTACTCAACAATACACATTGAACAACTTTGACCTTTTAATGTGTCGTACCTGGTCAAAAAGGAACACTGTAACATCATCAAAAAAGGACACCGCTTTTTTCTTCCTCTCCAACTCGTCGCAGAAGGACTGGGTGAGCAGCGTGGGCATCTTCAGAAGGCTGCGAAGGTGTCTGGCCCTGCTGCAGTCGCTTACCACCACTGGCACTGAGCTGAAATCCTCCTCACTCTCCTCGCTGTCTTCATCTTGGATGTTGTAGGTCCTCAACTCTTCATCAGACTCGCTGTCATCTGAGTCATCCTCATCCTCCGCCTCCTCCAGCGGAGCTCTTACGTTCTCTCCGCACAGCTCCAACAATGACGAGGAAGAGGACAGGTCGACAGGACCGTTGGACTCTTCACACAGGCTGTCCTGTGAGTCACATTCCTCTGCGTCTATGTCCTCAAAGTCCTCTTCGTTTATTCTCGCGCCCTCTCTTCTTTCCTCCGTCTCCTCCTTGATGTGATTGAATTCAGGCAGCTCCTCCTCTGTGGATCCTTCACTGTTTTCATTTTCTTTGGGAGCCTCATCTCTGTAGTCAGTTATGGTTGAGTCAGAATGCAAAGATGGGACAGGGGAACAATCTTCTGCTCCTCCGTTTCCGTCCTCATGGTTTCCTGAGGCCTCCTGGACAGTGGAAGAGGCTTCTGACCCAATAGAGGAGCTGAGCTCTGAGGACGGGTCCTCTCCTGAGTGCTCGGTCTCCAACCCGAGATCGTCATCATTTGCAGGGGCAGACTCTTTAGTCAGGCAGCCGCCCATCTGAGGAGGAAACGGTGACAGCATGGACAACCCAGGGGTGGGAAGAGGATGGTGTGAACTAGGGTCAGCCTCTGAGAGATTCACCAAAACACAACTTTTGACGTGTCTCAGATTTGTTAAATGTTCCTCGTTGCTGAATTGCATTTTGACAGGATCGTCATCTCTGAAAGAGCTCAATTTCTCAGCAAGAAAGCTGCGGTTATTTGGACCTGAAAAGAACTTACTGCCTTCCTCTTGAGGACTCCTCTCATTTTCAGCATCATAGTCAGAGAAATAGGCTGAGTCCCTGTATGGGTTCTTATCAGTCAGGCCCTTTAACTGTAGCTCTGATGTGCTTGTCGAAGTGCAGATACCTTGGCCCAAACCAACCTGCAGAACTAGTTCAGGTTCTCCACCCAGCCTAGGGCTCCTCTCCCCAGCCCGGGGATCTCCAAGCTCCTTGAAGAGAAACTCTGGAGATTCATTGTTCTCTGTGTCATAGCCACTGTCCAGGGATTTTGGTAGGACGGGGGTATTGAAGGGATCAGGACTGAAAGCCTGATCACAGGGGCTTGCCATCGATGAGGACAGATTAAGGGTATCTACAGAGTCAGGAGTTCCCTCTGGATGCTTCAATGGGCTCAACTCTTCCTCCTCTACCTCAGCAAAGTCCAGGTTGAAGTCGGCAAAGATCCCTGACGTAATATCTGTGATATCGTCATCGTCATCTTCACTGTAGTCACCAAGCTCAACCAAGCTAACGCTAGAGTCTCTGACCCCGACTCCACTGTCCAATGCTCTGCTACTTTCTGATGTCTCTGAATAGTTTATCCTCTTGTCTCCCAGACCAACTGAGATTCCTGTTGAAACCCCCTCCCACATATTCCCTCGCTGCTTGTCTGACAAGCCTCCTGTTTGACCAGTCTGAGGTTCCTTGAAAGAGGATGGGGACTTTATATAGCTCGCCTCAGGTATCATCTTAGGCTCAGAGAACAGTCTCTCTCCATTAAGCAACAATTGCTTTTCATATTTCCCCTCCATTTTTCCACCCTCTGTACCTCTGGCATTAGTGCTTAAGCTGGTAAGAGAATCAGTACTTCTTAGATTTTCAGTAGTTAAGTTCCTTTCCACTTGAGAAGCAGCATCCTCCCTTTCTTTGTGACACAAGTGAATGTATGAACCTAATTCAGTGGGCTTGCTAGCAGCATTACAACCAGAGTCTCCTCCGTCTGCCTCCAAGGTGCCACTAGACCTAGAGCTGTGGAAGGTTCTTGTGGTGGCCTTGGTTAAAGACCATAAATCTGTTGTGTTAGAGTGAGTAGTATATTGAAGGTCCAGATAGCCATCATGTCCACTGCCTGTCTGCCTGCTGTCAAAGCTCAGGCTATTATTGTTTGCTGAATGGTTTGAGGTCCAATTAGTGGCTTCTCCCTCAGAGAAAAGGTCATCCTCAATGTCATCGCCTCTCTGCTGGCCTACCAGCAGGCCGTCGTCTGTCCCTACATCAATGCTAATGTGGTTAACAATGGGTAATGTCTTTCTGAGGGGACCCATCATATTATGGCAGCTTTCATTAACGGTGCTACGACCTGTGCTCGCTTCAAGGTAGGGATCACAGAATCCTAAGCTAGGGCTGCTGACTGCTTGTGACAAACTGCGTGGGTTTTCTAAACGCCCTACTGGATGGACAAGATTTGATCTGGACTCTGGTGATGTATCCAGTTCAGACAGACATGATTGGCGTGCCTTGTATGCTGATGACTGTTCACAGTAGAGCATGTCATCCTGACTGGATGAGAAGCAGTTGTGTGAGTGGCTTGGCTTCACAGGGCTGGTGCTGGATGACTGTCTCAGCAGTGGCTCCATGGTCAGTTGGACAGTGGGGCTTGAATCAGAGTCATAGGCAGTAGACTTGTTGTCAGTTGACCAGTAAGCACTGGGCTGTGCCATGGACGAACCAGTCCGACTCTCAGACGACAACCTGCTGCCGCTGGCCTCCAGTCCTGGGCTGTAGTCCACCACGCTGTCATCCAGGTTAATGTTACACTCTACTGGCTCCTCTATGCGAATGTAGTACTCGCTGCTGACTGAGGGGCTGTGGGCACTCAACACTGGGACCACACCCGGGTGTTCTGGTTCATAGTAGGATGGAGATATGCCTGAGGTCAGGCTGTCAGTCTTGCATCCCCCTGAGGTGCTTCCTTTACTTGAGTAGTAGATATCCTGGTAATATGGATTGCCCTGGCCTAGCGGCCCGCTGGTAGAGGAGGAGCAGTAGGGCTGCTCAGCTCGGGCCTGCTCCCACTTGTACTCAAAGTTAAGACCGTGGCTGGTCTCTGTGACGGTAAGCAGGTCGTCCCCTGTGTCAGAGTGGAAGCTGTCGGAGAAGTGCTCCAGCAGGGGGAAGGAGGACGAGGCAGAGGAAGCCAGCTCCACTGCCTGAGTTTGGTCTGGACTAGGGACATCAGCTGAGGCGGGCGTAGGGGTCAGGACTAGGGCTGTGGATGTAGCTGTGTGGGAGGTACTGCCAAGCAGGTTGGGTCTCAAGGCATTCCAACGTTGTTCGAAGTCTTCCTCGGCCTCACTGGAGCCTTTGGCACACAAGTATGTAACCAGAAGGTGGACTTCCTCACTGCTGGGTCTCAGCTCTGGCTGCAGCCAGCAGAACTGCATCACCTCATACCTGAAATGAAATAGAGGAAAGAATCAGAGGCAAAAGAGAGTTATAATTGTGTTACCCTATTTCCGTGTGCAACTCAGTTAGCCCAGAAAAACAAATTAATATGTTTAAAATATTGATTTTTACAGGAGAGAAATCGGCAAAAGTTAAACAATTGATTCTAGACTTACAACAAGGCAATATGAAAGACGTATAGTATATGAAGGAGGTGCAGTGCAGATGCTGACATGGTTAAAAGATGTTTACATTCCTCTGTGTGTGTGTGTGTGTGTGTGTGTNTAAAATATTGATTTTTACAGGAGAGAAATCGGCAAAAGTTAAACAATTGATTCTAGACTTACAACAAGGCAATATGAAAGACGTATAGTATATGAAGGAGGTGCAGTGCAGATGCTGACATGGTTAAAAGATGTTTACATTCCTCTGTGTGTGTGTGTGTGTGTGTGTGTGTGTGTGTGTGTGTGTGTGTGTGTGTGTGTGTG
>NC_065523.1:19515906-19544055 GCF_006386435.1 Epinephelus moara | reverse complement strand
GAATATGTCATTTTCCAACTTGCTATGGTGAGATACATGTCAAAATGTAAGAATTTAGTCACACAGATTTGTTTTTTTCATTGATATAAAAATTAATATAAAATACAGGCACATAGAAGGACATGCAATGATGGCAAATCTGGATAGCCCAGATTGTCCTGAAAAACAAAACAAAATATAGCATGTGTATGTAGCCTTTAGAATGACTGGGATATGAGTTTAAAAGTAAAGGCAGTAAAAATACCCCAAAAACGCCTAGGGCCCATAGGGTTAATTATAATTGCATTATTATTACATATCATTACGCGCCTTAAAGTTGTTGTCTGTTTTGAAACAGAGCAACTTATGTTCAGGAGAGGCCTTTACTCCTATTACTGTCTTGGCTTTAATTGTGTTAATTGAGATCCCAGTATTTGCTGAGAATTCCCATCAAAATCGACTCTTTTCCTGGAGGAAGGAAGCCCACATTATTAGCATACAGTTTATGCTTGTGCATATGTGTTAAATCATCATGCCTAAACTGCTGTATGTGGCAGATTTTACTTTCCTACCACCTCAGTTCAGCACTTAAGATGGTCTCACACTCCCATGTAGTCAATGTATTAAAGATGATTTTAGAATAATTGCACAACAGAGGATCACATGATGCTACATTGTGGTAAAGTACCAACAATTATTGCTCTATTAAAAACCAAATCATCAAATACGGTATAATAATAACATCAGAAAATTAGACTAAATGCTGTTTTATTACTGTCTGCGGTTCCAATTCAAAAATTAATCTTAAATATTTGTTAAAAATCCTGTTGTTGTTTTTTAAAAAAAAAAACAAAAAAAACTTAATTATCTTAGCTTAGAATGCATTTTTTTTTTTTTTTTAAATCTTAGGAATACAAGGCAATAATGATCATGTAGCACACCAGACTTCACTTTCCTGTGATTCACACAGACTCTTATTATCATCACAATCCATCCCTTTTGAAAAACAGCAGGTGCAAACACAAATTAATGTGAGGTACGGGGCACAAATCCACAACCTAAATGTCACACCTCTACAAAAAATATTAGTAGCAGTGCAGTTAAAGTAATACAATTTTAAAATACAAAATAATAACTTGGTTTATTCCAACTACAGGCTATAGAGAGGCAAAGTCCCTCCCCTTCTGGTGGACCACCATGGGACTTGTTTTGTGTTTTGAAAAAAATGTACGTAAGAGACATATCATTTTTTGATCCTGTTTGAATTGTGTTATGAATCACACATGTGATGTTTGTCAATTCAAAAGACAATTTTTCAATTTAAAGAAAGTCGAAGTTTGTCGTAAAACTGTTGAGGTAAAACACGGTAAAAATACATACTTAGAAAGACACAGAATCAATGTCATAACATTCTCTCTTGCTGAAGTGAGGACACCTTTGTGTTTTGTACCCAGGTATACTCTCATGAGTAACGGGTCTTGCTTGTTCTTTTATTTCCCAGCAGATAAAAAAGACCAGGAGTTGCTGGGTAAAATGCATCAGGAAAGAAAGTATAGTGTGCAAGATGAAAGATGTAGTCCACACAAACTGTGACTTTCTTGACTTACAAAATTATCTTTTAAATTGACAAACATCACACAGATAATTCATGGCACATTTCAAACTGTGATTAAAAACGATTTCTCTCGCTGCTGCTGACTACATATTTCCCCCAAAATAAGGTCCCATGGGGCAAACTGAATAGGGAGGGACTTTGCCTCTCTATATACTCTACCTATCTGCTTTGCTTCATTGTGCAACATAATGCAGGGTTGAGGCAAACCTACAGACACTGAAGTAAGCAGGATCACACAAGCACTGCCTCCATTTAACTAAATTGCTGCAATTAAAATGATTTCTTTGTCTGTGTCATCATTTGTAGGTAATACTTAAACCCTTTATCAATTTGATATTATCAGAAAGCCCCTCATGCTGCTGTCCTAACCGTGTCACATGAAGCAACATCCTACAATGATTTAAGTTGATCTTGCTGAGTCTACTCTCGTCCAAACTAGTCTACTTTCCAAGACTGTGGCTATGTCGGGAAACCAGGCTGGCATTAGTGCTCTGTTCACAAGCACTGAGCCATCCATGCATGCACAGGTTAATGAATTGTTAACCATAACAAGCCAATCTCCCACTTGCAGCAACCACCGAGGTATAGAGCAATGAAAAGGTGAAAAGGAAACAGGAGGAAATGAGAAAGGAGAAGAGCAGAAGAGTGTGGTGCAGGATGGACGAATATGAAATATTTGAATGGCTCTTTGTGTGTTTGTGTGTATTTACAGGTGTCCTAAAACACCAGTGTGTGTGTGTGTGTGTATGTGTGTATGTAGGAATGCGTGTTTCTCATTCAAGAGAACCATCTGCCACTCTCCTCAGAGCGAAGTGTGAAAGCGAGCACCTGGCTGTGAGTCAGCGTTGCATAGCTCCCCAGAGAGCCTTCAGTTTAGAAAGCACTTAATACCCTGCCTCACACTACGCGCTCCAGTAAGAGCACCACGATGGAGAGGAATAATGAGGCTTTTTGCACGGCGCAGCAGTGCGATTTTTGCAGTCCCACACGAATGCACACCTTACAAGTGAGCTGCTGAGTGACGAGCCGGTGCCAAAGAGAGGGGAAAAGAGTGAGAACTGTTGAACCATTGTGTCACGTTTGCTGCCCAACTGAGAAAGCACGATGAAGGTTTGATAGATTTGTCTTGTTTGGAATTACGATGAACTACAATCAAGAAAACAAGCATATGTTTATTCACTGAAGTCACAAGATGTTGATTTGTATTGGTTTACCATAACCCAAATTAATTAAAATATTTTTAATTTAAAGGTAGGGGTTGGGACATAATAACAAAGTAGAGACAAGTGCCACACTGTAAGCAACATGCATCCAAGAAGAAGCTACTAAAATTGCAGACACAGTGATGAAAGACAGAGCCCGGTCTCACTCCGAAGTTGTCAAAATTTGGCACTTGGGCAGTAACTTGCGGCGTCAGAAACCAACAAAAAAAGGCATCCTTTAACGTCGCCATGACACTAGGCCTGTTGTGGTTATAGTTTAACGGTGGCCGGACGCGCTAGGGGAAACACGGCGGGACAAAGATGATAGTTAAGGTGGCGAAAGTCCAAATGGTGGTAGATGGGTCCAACAAACACCGACTTTCACCCAAGAGCGCGGTGTTCACGTTCCATAAGATTCTAAAGCCAAACCCTGTTCTTTTATCCAACCATGTGTGTTTGTTGTTGAAGGGAAAAGCGTCATTTCGCGGTGCGTATTTTGAAAGAGACTGTATGTAACCGTTAAATTTCCTGTGAAAACAGAAGTGTATCTTGAAAGAAGACAATGCATGTAAACAACCACCAACCCACGGTACCCAGGGTACCTTGCACGTCGTATCTGGATGTGGGAGGTCCATTACAAACAGTAGCTTACAGTTCCTGCGTAGTATACCTTTAAATTACTGGAGAACTTAAAGTCTTGCTCCTCTGAGTAATTGCAGCTCCAGTACAATGTGCTTTCTTGTTGTCCCTTTATGTATCCTTGTTAACCTTTCATTGCCTTTTTTTTCAATTGTGATCCACCACTAATACTTGCAATGATTCCTCATCTCAGAAAAGCTCCACTTGAATATTCAGACTTCCTGAGCTCAAATGAGAGCTGTTGTTCAGGAAAACTATCCAGCTATTCCTTTGCACAACTTCTGCATAACATTAAGAAGAGAAGCAGTCAGTGAGCTAATAAACTTCACGTCTATAAAGGAAACTCATGCCTGCAACTGTAACATTGTCCAATGATTTTTAGTGTTGCATGGCAAGATGCCAGTCTCAGAGCTATTCTCACCCCTTCTCTGTATATTTATTTTAAGCATGGGTGCTAAAACAACATAGTCATGGTGGCATAGCTGCCTTGCTGAAGTGTCCTTGAGCACATCAGGGGCAACTGTACCGTAGCTAAACTTTTACCCTGAACTCTCTGATGACAGGGTGCTATAAGACAATACCTCTGCACAAATCAATAGTATCGTATTGGTGTATCGACCAGGCTCAAGGTGGGGCCGTGGTAGGTGGTGGTCATGACAAAACCTATCGACTATTGCTGTTTTTGCAGCTAAAGCCATCCTTCTGTCATGAGTCTGTTCACGCTAAAAAGCAGGTCGATGGAGGGCAGACGCAGACCGAGGCTCCCACTGTTCCTGCAGGTTATTAAAATACGCGTTCTCATAATGAGGAAGAGGCGGTCTGGCGTGGGGCAGACGTGGGCACATACACACACACACAAGAAAAGTCCAGAAGTTGTTAATGGTGCCTCTCTATGCTGTGCTCATTAGTGACACTGTTATCCCTGCAGCATCTACCTACCACAGGCTGCTCCCACTGTTTAGTGTGAATGCTGAAGCCCAGACCCGACTCTCTCCAAGAAACAAGCAAGTCTGCTCTCATCCTCTCTCCTTTCCTCTCCTCTGCTTTCTCCAAGCCCAAATGGTTTTTATCCCCTCTTTCCCTACCCCCCATAACACATGCAAGGAAGCAATGTGGATTTAAATTGCAAAATGATTTGCATAAGTGATCTTAACAGAAGGCTGTTCAGTCTGGGGCTGTAATTTATCCTTCCTTCAGCTAAAAGAGTTCCAAGCATTAGAATGCATGACCAACAATTAAAAATACGTTTTGATGCCCATGCCATAACACAGCCAGAAAGTTAATGAGGAAACTTGTAACGTCAATGAGTAGCCAAAACAGCAACTCTAGGGTTTCTCCTCCCTCTCCCTCTCCAGATGCCCCCTGCCTGTGTCAGCCTCTGTTGGCTCTCATCAGCCGCTCAGCTCAGCGCTGATGTTTGACACAGCGTGGCTGAGTCATGCTGGCAGCTGAGGGCATCACAGAGACAATGTGTGCCAGCCTGGGATGGGCAAGGGTACTTGTTGCATCACTTGCATACAATGAGGCAATAGTCCTTCAGCGTGTACAGTAAATGTAGGTTAGAGTGTTGGGCAGATCTGTGCTGCAGTATCAATATGATCATGAGCCTGACACCCTCTGAGGATCAGTTCTGATGTAAAATATTAACACAGCACCAAGTGTCGTCGCTGACAAATTAGCTGCAGTGATGGGTTGGTGTTCTGATATACTACTGCAGGCGTTTTTCACACTGTTTTCTAAATTTTTATAAGCAAAGCACTTGATCTGTTAATTAAGAAAATAATCTGCAGATTAATTCATAATCAAAACAATCATTAGTTAAAGCCCTATTTTTTTTAATGAAACTGAACATGTATTTCTTGCCAAAAAAAAGTTTCAGGTTATTTTATTATTATTATTATTTAATTTTTAATTTTTTTTTAAATTATTATTCATTTTTAATTTTAATTTTTTTTTTTTTTTTAATTGGCACTCAAACATGAGGCACTTTTATTTTAGAGCTGAAAAAACTTAATTGATTAGACAGGAAAAGAAGAGGCAACACATCACTAATTAAAGTAATTTAAAGGTCCAGTGTGTAGGATATAAGGGGGATATATATTTATAATCATGTTTTCATTAGTGTATAAGCATCTGAAATTAAGGATTGCCATGTTTCGTTATCTTAGAAAGAGCTATTTATATCTTCATATGGAGCGGGTCCTCTTTCACAAAGTCCATTATGTTTCTACAGTAGCCCAGAATGGACAAACCAAACACTTGCTCTAGACAGGGCCATTCACATTTTCGCATTGTACAAGAGAGTTCTCCGACATGCTTGGAACTCATAGAAGTTTCAGTAGGTTGCAATCTGCAACCTCGCTGTTAGATACTACTAAGTCCTACACAGTGGACCTTTAATCAAACTAATAAATAAATAAATAAATATTTGCTAGTTTCATCATACTTTTCTCTATTCATCCATGTAAATGGAATATTTTTGAGTATTAGATTGTTGGTTAGGCATAGGAGACATCTGAAGAGATCTTGTGATGGGCATTATTATTATTATTAATATAATTTTTTTTTTCTACTGTTGTTGACATTTCACAGTCATTAAATACAGAAACAATCAACAGATTACTCGACAATAAAAATAATATTTAGCTGCAAGCCTATTTTATTTTAGTCTCATTTCAGCCTTTACTTAGTGGCAGACTAAAAAGAGGTTGAATGTCAGTTTATTAGAATATATCTAAGGATTTAAAATGGTTTTTTTTTGCTCATGTCTGTACAGTATTTGTTATTACTACTAATGTGCACAGTTGAAAACTTTAAAGTGTTTCTTTTGTGCAATTTTTAGAAATAACACTTCCACTGTGCTCTCACAGTTTGTGCGTTCCTCTCCACTCCCAGCAGGGGGAGGCAGTGAGCTCACCTTGAAGCCTATATCGCCCTTCTTGCAGCAGAGGCAGGCCAGCATGAGGAAGACGAAGGTGAAGAGGCCAGAGAAGGAGACAGCCACCACCGCCAGGGATGAAGGCCACGACAGCTCGCTCAGCGGAGCCCCATCTGCAACATGAGAGCATAATGCCGGTGTTAACAGGGCGGAGCTGTCCTGAGATCAGATGGCAAGCTGCAGAGTCATACAGGAAATTAAAGGCTAAATAGAGATAAAGGTGATTTGTATACACGCAGATGATTTGTGGCCATATTATTTGCAGCTTGAAGAAAGAAGCATGTGACTCATAATTATCACTCTCTCCTGATTCCTATTCATCTCTGGATTCTGTGACTCTGAATAGGAACCAGGTCCCTGTGGCTTAATTACAGTAGTTACTATGCACAATGAGTCATGGAGGCTAAAAGTTTCATACCACCCACAGACACAATGACTCCCCCTGGATAATAATTTAATAAAGCAGCAGCAGAGTAGGTGTAGAGGCCCATTCTGTCTCGGTGTAAACAGCTGATGAATGAAAAAGCTGTGAATCTATAATCTGCTTTTCATTCTCCGATGTCCCCTGCAAAATCACCCTAAAAGCAACAAATCAAAACACACCCCATAATTTATTTAATTGGAGTAACTACTTTCCAGAACAATGCGCACAATGCTATTAAAACATACAATGAGACATAGTTATGTTTGAGTGCACAACATTTTAAAATTTAACCACAGCGTATCAAAGAAATGTTTTGTGTGGGTCTGTGACCAATAAACACAGAGCACACACATGCTCATTGGTGACTGCGTGCAATTATTTCTCCTCAGCGTGAGTTTTTCGCCATCTGTCACTGTCTTCCTGTGTGCGTATGTGCAGCGCACATGTGTCACTTTGTCTTTTAGACTCCAGTGGCTGAAGACATCCATATAATCTGATTTACAGTTTGAAAGCTCCTGCCAAAACGGATGAAAGAGACGAGAGGAAGAAAAGAATGAGAGAGGAGGGCAGGAGAGACGGGGAGATTGAAACCTTCACTAAACACATTAACTCCCTAAACCATCAAATGCTTAACACTTTGATATTTTTAAATTTTAAAGTTAATCTGAGCTACTTTATGAAAAACACGCCCTGTCTTCATGACTTTTATTTAATACCCACATCAAGGCCCACTCAAAGCAAACATTTGCACACCTGTTGAGGGATTCAACCTCAATCAATGGCGTCCTGACACTCAGTGGTTATTTTACTACATCACCGAACTACTGCCTGCATTAGCCTTCAGCTGTAGCCTCCATTTTATATCCATACCATCTGACCTTCAGTCATATTTAATGCTTTCAAATGAGCTAATGGAGCATTGATTTTCTCCTTCACCTGTATGTATTATTTAGGGTCCCATTCTATTATAACAGTCCCTTCACACATCAATTAAAGGTGTACTAAGCAGTCACTTAGTGTTTGTAAAGACTATCGCCAGCAAAAGTGAAAGTGAAAGCCAACCTAAAGTCACTGTCATTCACTGTATTTGTGTGTTTCGGCACTGTGTCCACTATTTTCGTAGCTTTCTCTTGGATGCATTCTGCTTACGGTGTGGCACCTGGTTGTTTCCTTTATATAAAGTGGAGGAAGTGGAGGATTGTTGGAGGAAACAGAGGAAAAGGGCTGTGGCATTCACTTTTGCTCAAGAGGAAGAAAACCTACAACTACCAGAATGCACTGCACTGCACCAGACCAATGAATGCCCCCTGCTGGTGGGTGATATGGGTGCGTTCTGAATCGCATACTTCTTTTTACTTTTGACTCTTGACTCTGTTTATAAGTCAACGATTTTAACCGAAAACGGTAAACTTAAGTTGCGTTTTGGCTGATCGTTTACATAACAGCGACGTTTTGGGTGCCTGAAAATGCGGCGTTTTGAAAACGGGTTCAAGAGTGCAATTTTTTGAAAACAGCACCATCTCCGTTGTCATGTAAACCTGCAATATGCAGTTCCTCTGTTGATGGAGACTTCTCGCACATGCGCATTACGGTTCCAGTCACGAGGCATGCGCGAGAAAGTCAACCATCACAACAACAATGGCAGATTCCCGAGCTCTGTTTGCTCTGTTTGTTTATACATCACTGCTCTGTAGAAGGAAGTGCATGTGCGCAGGTGCGTGTTGTTTCATCACACCACCAACTACTGGCCCGGCATGTATACTACAGCGTTTTTGGTCATTTTTGCGGATCTGTGTTTTCAAAACGTTGTCGTCTGAATGCGGAACTTTTTCCAAAATGAGAAACAATTCCGTTTTCATCGGATCGTTTTCGTGTAAACATGGCCTTAGTAGGTTCTGCAGCTGCCCTTAGAAAGTATGCACACAATCAGAACATACTACTGTCTCATAACATTACGCCCTGAACTTTGACCCTCTTGCTTTTACTTGTGTTACCATGGAGATAAAACAGACAGCACTCACCGTGTTCACCAGAGACAGAGATCAACCCAGAGAGCTCAGCTGTTGTTACTTTGTGATGTACTGTATGTAGTTTAACTTTAAAGTTATAACTGCACAGATTGTAGATTGTTTCATGTTTGCAACAATGAAATTACATCTGCAGTTCTCCGTCATTATTTTCATAGTTATGTCCTTTTGTTGTTTGCAATATTTTTGATGATTCAGTTCACTTAAACAATGAATATTCCTACTATCACTATTCGACTGGTCATTAGTTACTTGAATGCACTATCATCCTTCATTGTGACTTCTGAGAGCTGTCAATCAGCTGTCAAACAGCTGTTTGTGGCTCAGTCGATGTGACATATCGTCCGCTGTGCAGAGGATTGTGGATCAGAACAGCCAGAAAAGCATGCTGGCTTGCATACAGCAAAATCAGACTGGATGTAGTAGAACATCCTGGTATTTTTGCCATACTATCTATTAGGACATACTAAATCTTTTTCTGGCATACTATAGTATGGTAGTATGGGCATTGGAATGCACAGATAATGCAAGCTTGGCCATTTTTCCACAGGAAACAATATGGCAGCTGGCTGTTAACAAAAAATCTCGAACTACAGTTAAACAGTGGACTAAAATATGTTTCTTTAAACATTTTGGTGAGACATAGGCAGAACAGTAACAGAATCTTGGTTCATATTTTACCAGTAGTGCTTGGTTTTACCATTTGATCTTGATACTTTCAGCCTTTAGTTTTATAATACAAGGAAAAGTGTGGTGCCCACTCCTGGTTCACAAATTCTCATATTACGGCTAAACAGTGCACTAAAATATGTTTCTGATAACATTTTCGGTGAGAAATAGGCAGAAGAGTAACAGAATCTTGGTTTACATTTGTTCAGCACTGCCTAGATCTGAATTTTGAGCTTGAGAGAGTGAGAAGGGTCTCTCCCTTTGCGTCCATGATGGCAGGCATACGATGAAGCGGAAGTAAAATCTCTAGTTTGGGCAACAGCCCTAGAGCCAGAAAATCATGCAGCTGGATTTGAGCTGAGAGATGAGAAGGGAGATGTGGGTGATGGCAAGATGGAGAGAGGTTCACCACAGTTTATTTACACATACTACCCACATTGTTATGATACATAAAATCATTACTGATGAAAATAACCCTGCTGACATCACTATGACATCATCAGTTACCTTCTCCAACTTAACAGAGCTCCCTTTCTCTACCACTGTATTTCTAGTCATGACCTGGGCTTCATGTGTTAAATCTGTCCTTATTAAGACGTTATGGTTTTGTTCATACAGTGTTACATTTGCTCAACTTTGTGGTTACTTCCCCAAATTAAGCTCACACACATCTTAAGAAAATGTTTTGTTTTGTGGTTGGAAATTCCAGGCTAAGAGCTTTCCGTTTTCATAGACAGCAGATCCATTATTTCTTATTTTCACGTTGTTTACATGAACCTTATTTGTGCATCTCTGTTCTGAGGTCTCACTCTTGAACCATTTTTCTCACATGTTTTCCTCAAGAATAGAAAACAAATATTTTGAACTCCTCTTTCATTGTAAGCACTAAACCCGCAAGTAAACTTAACTAGCCGACCGCAGCAATCTGGCAGAGCTCTCCCATCTGTTAGTACGCCACATTATGCAAACATGTCTGCTTTCCAGACCTGCAGTTAACCACGTGGATGCCATGTTTACGCCCTTTATATATGTGCTGTAAGTCTATCTATTGATCTATTACAGCATATTAAAGAATAGGACTGTCATATGTCCTCACTCCTGTGCCCATTGGGTCGACGAGGAGCTTTGGTGTGTGACGCTTGTGTGTGCTTACTTTTCCAGCTCACTGACTGAGACTCAGCGGTCCTGACCCATTTGGCTGTGGGGAACACACTGTTCCAGACCTGACAGCTCCTGTGGCCCAAACAGCACTGCTCCAACCAAAGCCTGACCCTGAGGTCACGGCCACAAAGCCTACACTCACACTCGCACAGGCAGACACACACGGGCAGACAATGAAAACAGACAGGCACTATGCATCCAGGTTTCTGCTTAAAGCAAGGTTTGAGGATTACAGCATGTATGCGTATGTGGGCACTGACCCGCCAACACATCACCATGGTAACAACCTTGCTGGCTTATTAGTTGATTGCTGTTTACGTGCGGTAAACCTCATGTCCCCTTTTTACCTCCCCACTTTTGGAAGATACACAACATTTCTGCTGATGCCTCGTACACCGACGCTCCCTCCCGTCTGTATCCCTGTGTTATGTGTGACAGCTTGTGTCTGTGTCTCCATGTGGAAGTGGAAAAGAAGGAACCCGAGCAGTGCCCTTTCTGGATCCACCACACATACCACAACACACAGCCTGAGTGGGTGGTGAGAGGATGCATTGTGTAGAGGCTGATAGGGGAAACAGAGATGAATACTCACATCTAAGAAGAATCAAAACAAACTTTTATAAACATGCATTCTTTCTCTCTCCCACGATACATCTCGACTACCATCCCTTTTTTAAAGAAGCTTCGGCACTTTATAACGGTGAAATTCATCAATTAAGTTTATAAGAATTTTTTAAAATATGCTGCACATCAGTTACCTTGGCAAAGGTGTATGCTGAATCTATGGATGTGTAGATAGATGGATGGATGTGAGGGAGGAGCATGCTGTGCAGATGGTGCCAGAAAGAATGATGACACATGCTGAATCAGAGGGAGTGGTGACTCAGGGCACACTGAAGGACACGACATAAAACATACATACACATGTTGTTATTTCTATCAAGTCGGCTGCCATGATGTGCCAGCCCAGTGCCGCCCATGGCATTATTACACACCATCTTTCTGTTTTTGTCTCACATTAAAGTTGAAGGCAACAATATGTATCTTTTCACCTTGAGGCAGGAAGTGTGCGATCTCGTCAGCATCCTCCTTAGTTGGTCGCGTTCCCACAGCGAAAAGCGATGTAACCCGAGGCTGAGGTAACTGGCCACTGTCGGCCTCTACAGGCACTGATGAGGCAGAAGGTGACAGAGGGGTGGAACGGTGGACAAACCTTTTACTCTTTCACAAATAATGGAGGAATCATGGAAAGTGGCAACCCACTCTAAATTTGTTTTGTGAGTCAAATGACTGTATTTCTTGTACAATAGTAAGAGAGGGCCTTTTGTCCTTCTACATTTCGAGCAAGAGCTATCTTTGCATTCATAAGACCCCCACCGAGCCGACACAGCGGTCCCATTAAAATGAATAAGGGGAGTGCTTTAGTCATGCAGTGCTGTTGTCTGTCTAAATAAAGCCTGAAGTCTGAAACCATGGCTCTCTTCTGAAAAATGTGACAGAACATTCAATCCAGGTAAGGGGCAATCAGCTGCAATTAACCAGCAATGGCAAAATGCCTTGTGGTTGTATACCTCTGCCAACAAGTTGCACAAACAGTTTACATCCATATCTGTCCAGATTCATATGTAGCCATGACAATAGACAATGCTTCAAATATGGATGTAGCTGCAGACAAACATCTCCAATCCAGCAGCACAGAATCAGCACAGTTTCAAGGTGGGCACCTAAGATTAGTATCACCAATTTAGTACCTGGACAAATGTCTCCCCTTCTGTTCCTGAAATATGGCACTGAATACTGTCCAGAAAAGTATTTATGCAGAACACTATGATGTCACAGTAAAGTTGACCTTTGAGCTTTTGGATATAAAATGTCATCATTTTTATCTTTTTAGACATTTGTGTGAAATTTGATCATAATTAGCATGTGAATTCTTGAATGAAGGCCAAAAACGTGTTCTGTGAGATGTCGGTGAAGATTCTCAGTCATCCATGTCATGATGAGCATGAGTGCTATACCATTGGCTACTGGACTTGAGCTTCTTGAGGACGTTTCGCCTCTCATCCAAGAGGCTTCCTCAGTTCTAGTATGGGTGTGGACCTTTACAGAGTTATTAAGGTCACATGTGTCATTGACCCTCCCGGCCATCTTGTGTGTCATTAGGATACGTTGGGACTGCTTTGTAGGTGGGTGATAAGTGATGTGGTAGGCTACCTCCTCTGTGTAACGATGGTTGTTTAGTTGGATGTAGATGGCTTCTTTCATGCCTCTTTGGTTGACAGACAAGACAGATGGATTGAAAGAGGCGTGAAAGAAGCCATCGATATAGCACTTGTGTTTTGTGAGGTCACAGTGACCTTGACCTTAGCAGGTGGCACCAAAATGGCCACCAAAATCTAATTAGTCCATCCTTGAGTCCAGGTCCAAATTTGAGGACATTCCCTCGAGGTGTTCCCTCGGACAACCTGAAAATGTAATGCCTCGGACCATAGCTGTCACCAGCTGTCACCGGGTCAGCGTGTCAGACCATGACAGTGAAGAGAAAACTGTAATGGACCTGCATTTGTATGGCACCTTTCTAGTCAAGCGCTTTTGACACTTTGAGTCATATTCACCTATTCACACACACATTCAGGCTACCATACAAGGTGCCACCTGCTACTCGGTTTTGAACACACTTACACACACCATGGAACAGCCATTGGGAGCTCAAGGATACTTCGACATGCAGACTGGAGGAGCAGGGGATCGGACCCCTGATCTTCAGATCAGTTCAGTGAACGACCCGCTCTACCTCCTGAGCCACAGCCGCCCACGAAATATGAAACAAAGCTCTCAACCTACTGGTCAACCTTCTTTTCAAGCCTCACCCATAGCCATAAGGTTTGGGAAGTGATTTGGAAGTCATTTTGATACAAGCAGCTGACTTAAAGTTTTTTTCCCAATAATTCCAACCTCAAGCCACTGCTACTTTGAATAGAGGGTGTAAAAGTACCTTGTCAGAACGTTACACATATTTATAACGAGCTGGAAGTAGCCTACACTCCAGGGCAGACATACCCCCAGAGATTTGGAGAAAGTTGCAGAAGCAAATGATTCTCATCCTCTCACAATCATGACTCTAGCACTGAAAATCCTCAATATTTAGCTTCACAGTTCTTGGCTGCTTTGTGCATTATGTAATTGTTGGTATACCTTTGATTTCACTGTGTCAGCTCGGCTTATAAAGTGTTATATTTGCACACTGTAGTTTTTACCACAACACACGGATCATCATTTATAAGGCCTAAGTCCTCATTCACCACCAGAAAGTCTAATATGTCCATCCAGAGTAAAATCAGTGGCTCTATTTTCATAAAGCGACATTTGAAGAATTTATCTCCTACTCTCTCTGAAGAGCTGTGAGAGAGCGACGACCCCGGGTCCTCCATAAATATTTGAGAAGCACACATTACTTCACCAGCTGCACGGCAAAATGAAAATAAAGCACTTAAAGCCGGGCTCATACCAGCTTTATTAAAAAGCTGTCTTCAAGACTGGAGGAAGATGAGCCATGTCCTGACGAACGGGAGGGGAGAGTGATGGAGGCACCATGCCACCTCCGCAATTCAGGCCAATGATGGGCAGGACGCGGTGGGATGAAGGGAGGGAGGAAAGGGAGAGAAATGAGTGGGTGTAAAGAGGATGAATGAATGAGGAGCCCATTGCTGTTGTTGTGAGACTTAATCGATAAAAATCTTGCTTTATTAAACGTGACTTTGAACTCCTGCTCCGGATCAGTTTTACATAGCTAAACTGTGACTAGGAATATCATGATTCTCCAAATCTATGATTCCATTCGACTTTTGATTTTAAGGTCACAATTCGATTGAATTTTTGTTTTTAAGGTTTCTTTGTTTTTTCAGCACTGAAATCTATGCTTTTGTCAGACTATCGAGTCAACTATCAGTTACATTTTCAAATTTTTATGGAAAAAGACAGGCTTCAGGTGTCAATTGTGATATAACAGCCACCAGATTCGTACTTTCGCTTCACTAGCATAGCCTACAAACTGTAATTTTTCTGTGAACGATGCATTCGTCATTTACATAACTCGAGGGGAAGGCAAAATTGCCACACCATTGACTTCAATCAAACAGGAGGATTTTACAGCAGTGGACACAGTGTCTGGAAAAGTGTAATCTTTTAATCTTTGGATGTGCGGGAGGAGAGAAAAAAAATCTTGCCTTTGAGTTTAATGATCAAAATCAAAAGCTCATCACGATTAATTTTCAACTTAGAATCAATATCCTGACAGCTCTTCCTGTGACTCCCTCAGCTTGGATTAATGAAGCCTGGCTTGCGCTATCAGATTATGGCCACGCAATTTAATACCAGGCTGAGCAGAGGGATGCACATTTCAAGCCATCAGTGGCAGCAGCGAATTATTAGTGTCCTTCACAGTCACAGAGCAACAGCCTGTAATGCATGTTTCTAAACATGCACCTAAATAATAGGCATAAAATGTCTGCTGCTGAAATGGCAGGCACGCTGACAGAAAGTAATAAACAGCGAGAGAGAAATATATAGACGTGTGCAGAGACGGAGGCCGTAGGAGGGAGCAGGAAAAGCTAAGGAATGCTTAACTGAATGACGCGTGTGTGTTCATGCGTATATGTACGAGATGAGAATGTAGTGTGTTAAGCACTGTCACCAAGCTTTTCATGGTAGATCATAAATAAAGCATGCGGCAGTGAGGTAGGGCTTTCTGTTGCTGTGCAGCTGTGGCAGGCAGCTGAAGCAACTGAATGCCAGTTCTACAGCTGCTGGAATATTCACTATGTGTAAGTACCTGGTATACACGATAGAGCTCATCCTGCATTCAGCAAATCTGTTCCGAATGGACACGTGTAGGAGAGGGTGAGAGGAGAAACACTGTAAGGAGGGCTTTAAAGACAAAATGGGGATTTTATCCCCAGAGTGAGGCATGTACAACGCCTCCCACACTAGAGGCCAGAGTCGCGCTGTGTGTTCGTATTCACACACGAGCACAAGAACAGCGACCCACATAGAAAGCCCAGTCAATTGGTGTTGCACCGGACTGCGTAAGGTAACTTTGAAGTTTCCGTGGTAACTGAGAGCACTGGGCAGTTGTTTCTGCTCCTGATAGCAGCAACTCCAAGTCCATGAGGAGGAACTCGAACACACCACTGAAAAATGTTGCACGCTTTGACTCAGCCATGCAGAACAGAAGTCTCCCTCCCTGTGAGACGCTGCGCTCCCATCCTCCCTCTTTCTATTTCTTGTTAGTATGGTTGCTATGCATGCACAAATGCACACACACCGCTTCTTGTTTTTGACCAAGAGACCAAGTAATGACAGTGCTGCAGGGTGGGCAGTGTGCCAAACTACACACCACTGCAATCAAATCGTCTTGAGAACGAAGTGAGGGGGAGACAAAGAGGGGGGGACGACAGGCTGAGATACAGTTTCAACTGCAGTTGGTATTCAGTAGACTGGAAACGAACAGGGACATACATTATACAGCCATTGTGTTATGTAAATGTCTCCATTTGATGTGCGGTCAGTGGCCACAGACTGAGCTTTGTGTCCGTCAGGAAGGCAACATTGGCTAGAAACATGTCCAGGTGGCACTAATGACCAAGCTGCACGCAATATACTGCAAAAAGACTGTGGGAAGTCTGTGGAGGCTGGAGTCACCGTATGCAACAGGAGGCTAGCTGCCGCCATTATTCAGCCACTTAACTGCCCCTCCACCTCCCCTCAATGCTTCCTAATGGGTAAACATCACACAGAGAAAGAGAGCACAGAGAGCCCCAAATCTCTCTGAGCATGCGTTTAAATTCAGGACAGTGCTGCAGGGGCAAACAAGCTCCTCCATCTGCCCTGCCTGGCCTGCACCAAGTGGCGTCCAACAAAAACACACACACTCAGGAACACACTAACAAAAAAAATGCAATGGTGTGGTTGGGAAGAATTGTGGGTTAGGATACAGCAGACAGGATAGATAGAGACAGGAGGGAAGTGTGACCTTTAGGTTTAGATTTACAGGTCAGTTAGGAGGCAGCAGGAGGAGAGCAGTGCAACCCAGGTTGATGCGATGTTGCGATCGGAAAAATGGATGCAACTTCAACCAATCCCAGTGAATTCTGTTTGTCCAGTCACAACTTTTCAGTAAATTTGACCAATCATTGTAGCTTTCCATGAGTTTCACCAATCAAAGCACTCACCAAACTTGCTTGTTACTGGTTGTGACGATGCAGACGCGTGACACAAAGGTCTCACATTTACAGCCAAAAATAACTGCTGAAGACCGTGCAAGGCATGTCCCTGATGTGGTGCACAAAAGCAGGGGAGAACTGCTTTGCACCGTGTTAAATATTTTGGTGAAACTAATGAAAATCAAGGATTAACACACACTTTTCGACCCCAACCAGAGAAAACGTGTGTACAACAGATAAGTCAAATCATCATGGTGAAGGCTGTCGCATCCAGATCTGGTGCACGTGCTGACAAAATCAAGGGGACTTAGATAAATATGCATGGTTAGCGGTAACGTAAAGCATTGCACTCTTTTAGGAAAGCTGCAATTTTTGGCTCAATAATCCCAAAAGAAGCCTTCAAAATCCTGAGGAACGGAGCATAAAAATCAACATACATACACACACAAGCAGAAAACTACAATGATGTTTGACTAGAAGTTGCTTGATGAGGTGCTGCCCACCACAGAACTGCATCGAAAACAATCAGCTCACAGTTGCAGGTAACAGACAGAGCTGCCTTCCTGTATATGCGCCAAGCTAAACATTGATTCACCACTGCTTTTGTGCATGTGTAAATAGAACGCATAAAGACGATCGTTAGGGATCAATTTCTGGCTCAAGCGGTTAGCTCATCTTTGGTGTCAAGATGTAACTTGAGCACCTGCTTTAAAAGACTGGCTCTATATGTATCAGCGTCTGGGGATGCAGAGTGGCCAGAGTTAGCCCTCCTCTTCACTCCGCTGCATTGTTAAGAGAAGTGAGCTCTGCTCCGACACAGCCCAGGTTCCCAAGAGAGACAGACGCCCGACAGCAGCCCTCTGTTACAGCTGCATGAAGAGGGGGGAGATCATGAGGTAGGACGGAGGGAGGGAGAGAAAGTGCTCTGGAGAGTGGAGGAGAAGGAGAGCAGAAGTAAAAGTATAGAGCAGGGAGCATCGGACTGCAGAGGAGGAAGCATTCTGCAAACATGCACACACACACACACACACACTGGTCTCTAGCTGACAGCAAAAAGAGCAGCATGGCACGATTAATGGCAGGGTACTGTATCCTCCACCCATTTGCATCCTGTCTGCCATTCTCTAGTCATGCTCTCTGTGAATGACTGCAGATGGCAGAGGGACGCGCTGGTCTGCAGAGAGCCACGATAACTGTCATTAACTGGGAGTGAGAGCCCAGGAGGACCACCATGGATCAGCATTACAGCCCTGTCATGTCCGTCCCCTGACAGCCCCAGCAAGGGCACACTGCTGGAGGGGAAAGGGTCTGAATATCAACTCTGTCTCTAATGGACGGACTTTTTGGGTAAATTTCACAGGTCGACTACTGTTTATCATCAATAATGCATTCATCTGAGACATTATTATAATTAATGTGACAGATCATTGCAGAGGAGACTGGCATCTGTTCTGCATTTTGCAGTGTGGGCTGCTGGGTCAAATTATGAAGGAAATGTGCTGAATTGGGTGATTATTATGCAGCAGAAAAAGAATCAGCGCTACTGTTTCTTCTGCACAAATGGAACAAAAGCTGCTCACAGTTTATCGCACGGGAAAACACACAGCTGAATGAATGAATGGAATGAAAATATGTTTATCCTCTTGAGTCAAGTAGAGGAGGGAACTTTACCAAGGATTCGGGGATCCTCTTTACAACAGGAAGCAACACAGTTTTTGGGAAATATACATTTTCCCACCGCAATCTTTACAAACACTGACATAATAATCATCACAATTAATTTACCAATGACAGAAAATGCTACACAAAGCACCTTTAACATACAGATCAACCACTTGTAAAAGAGTAGCACAAGCACTAGCAGAGGTTTTACTGTCATACATAAACTGGATGTAATACACAGGCAACACTGGGAAAGAGAACGTGCTAATGAAGGACACAAACATGCATCTCTGCCCACAGCAATATAAGACTGAGTGGAGTTTTCTTTTAATCATTACCAGCATTTTAAAATATGTAGGTCTTAAAATCACATTGTAAAAAGTTCAACTTGTGGTTATCCTAATGGGATTCTTTGCTTTCTTTGCCTGGTAAACTTTGTTGCAATGTTTAATCACACATTTGGACACGAGTGGTGAACTTCCTTATCATTCGGTTACATGGATAGACAATAAATACTGTGTTTCATTAAAGCTTGTTAAAGATTTAGCAGTAATCAAGGGTGAAGGTTTCCTTTCAACACTGACACATTTTGAGTTTGTAAAAAGAAAATACTCTGCTATGATAATTTGGTTTGACATGGTTTTCTTGCATAAATAAAAAGCCCTAAAAGGAGCTGTGACTGGGGCAAGTCCCCCATTGAGAAATTCTTGAGCTGGAGTCCGCCCCGCCAGCCACCTTTTTTGTGCTAGGTTGATCAGTAAAGGAGTCGTTAGCATTAGCATTAGAGGAAATATTGGAGAGATTCAGCCATACATGTTCGAGCCTCAGTCAGACCCAGACCAGAGTCCTGTATTGGTCTGATTTTCAAGACCCGTTCCCGAACCGGAACTTGCATACTGCACCTGCCCTGCCATCCCCACATATGACCAATAAGTCCCACAACCCGACCTGACTTGACAACACAAGATCCATGGCCTGACCCCAAACTGCACATCCTATAATAACCATGTGATGTTCAAGTTTTTTTTTTTAAAGTGACCATATTGGGACATTTTGTACATGTGAAACTCAGATAATATAATTTAAAATGAAGGTAGTTCAGGGAATATTTTTTTGCTTATTTCTCATAACATTGAGCAGCACACCCCCGCAATTAAAGGCCTGTTAATAACACACCTGATTGAAGTGGCACTCATATTTTAGCTGGCACAAAAGACAGAGCCGACACACAATCAGCAGTCAGAAGAAAAACATTAAAACATCGAATTAAATGATTACTATTCTCATGTCATTTTAATATTTTTATCATCCAACACCTGCAATGCGACCCACTTTATTCATCCAGTAGCAAACCCAAAAATAAATTAAGCCAAAATACCACCCACAAATCACCTTTTTCGCAGGTCACCAACCAGGTACCCCTAGGTAACTGACCTGATGCAGGACTCTAACCAAAAGTCAGCTGAGGAGTCTGTTGTGCACCAGAATCTAGCAGATGTATCAGAACGCTAAGTGTAGTTAGCATCTTTTGTTTGTTTATGTTGTTTGTAGGCTAGCTGGCACAGGGTTATATATCAGATGTCTAATTAAAGTTTGCAGAAAGATATTCTGTCCAGCTGAGAATTTAAGACACTAAAGCTTAAGCTTAGTTAAAGATGTGTGCAATGTGTGCAAAGCTTAGTTAAAGCTTTGCACACATACAAGTAAGAATAGTCAAGGTCAGACATTTTAAGTTTAAGTTTAATATATCCAGCGTCATGCTTGGCCATGTTGTTGAGCTAGTTTGCTGTCTTTGTCAAGTAGCTGTCCATTCACTTACTCTACAGCAGGAAATGGCACTTAAATAAAATAAAAGCTATGCGCCAGAAATTCCCCGTACTTCAAAATTAAGTGTGTTTTTGACAAACATTTTAGGGGACTAAAATGTTCAGATAATGATGGCTTTGTAGCAATCCAAAGTGTATAAAGACACTATATACAATGAAATATGTTACCTGTAATAGTATCATCTTAACTAAAGCATTTGCAAACAGACCTGACAGAACACAGTTCTGCGCACACACACTCCACGAAGACGTGACCAGGCCCTCTCCTCTAGGCCTCTGCCTGATAAATACAAATGAGATGCATGTGCAAACCATATGCAGACAAAGAAATATGCACTTGGAATGACATTTCAGTCTCCAGTCTCATGATGCAAACAAAGGCAGTGTGTGTGTGTGTGTACATTTGTGTGGATATGTGTGTGCCTGTGTGGAGAAAAACAAACATACCTGAGCAAAATAAGTTAGTGTGAGTTATGCTGGCTGCCATGCACCCATTATTCCTCCCATATTCCTCTGGTTTCCTGATGCTATTGTCAAGCACATGCTCCCACTCTGACACACAGGCAGTGAATTCACATTGCACACGGCCGCACTTTTCACCCAAATGTCTCCCACCTGTCCAACCAATTTGAAGCAGTCCTCTTGAGTGCAAGGTCGCACACGTGTGCTGCTTTATCACTAACCTAAAACATCCCTAAAATCAGTCCACCACACCTCAACCTTGCTTCATAACTAGCATACGTCTCCACTTCCATCCACCACTTTGTGACGATATAACTCAATGGCTCTCAGGGTGCACCAGCATTTAAATTCAACAGCCAGAATTGATACTTGGTGAAGAATTAAATACTGCATGAAACCCATTAAGTATGCAATTGCATACACACACACACAGGCCTTCGACGAGTACTACTCCAAGAAAACCCACATCCCCCACATCATCACACAGAGAGCACATAGAGGAGACAGAGATGGTTCCCCTTGACTGCTTAAATCCACTTCATTCTTATTCTAGTTCCCCCAGAGGCTGACTTATGTAACTAAAGTGCTTGGTTACACATGGAGAGATGAATAATCAAACAGTCAGCCATGGCTGGCTTGTAGTGACCGAGTCAGTGGGAGGAGCTGAGAGAAAGTCAAGACACCATTTTTAACATCTTTCCTCCCTTGGTTATAGCCTGCAGTGGTGTGTCCATGTGTGCGCGAGGGCACGTGCAAAGCTTTCCTGCATGTGGTATGTGCATTATGCATTATGCTGTAAAGTGTGTGTGAGTGACAGTGTGTGCTCTTTGGCGTCTTCACCAAGATACCGTCGGTAGCGCGCACTCTAGCTGCCACTGCCACCTCCAGGCTCTAGAGGAGACTGCTGAAAGACAGTCTGCCACAGTTGCTGCATTGTCAGCTTGTTGGTGTATCGTTGCTGCCTTCCAGGTCAGTCTGTCTTCTCTTTGCCCTGACGGTAAAGCGATGCATATTAATTCTGTTCGTAGGGCACAGCCAGGTTTTCAAATAACTACCCTTCACACGCACACATTCGCCTCCTCTCCTGACGGGAGAGCTCTCCGAGGTGCTGAAGCAGTGGTATGCCAGGTGCAAGCTGCAGTTGTCACTGGTGCAGAATGCCACACATCGGCCCTCACATGCCCCAGCTTGTGAGGGCCGATGTGGTCTGGAGATCAGAAAAATCCTGCTCTGGTGTGTGTCCGTCCATGCTGATGGCTTATATAGTGCCTTGCAATGTGACGACTGACCTGGCCACATAGCTGTTCTCCTCTATCCGGGTGTGTGTTTGTGCATTACTGACTGTGTGAGCGTGTGCAGAGGTAGAGAACACCGAATTCTTACATAGCCCCGGGCGAAGGGAGGAAGTGCAGCTGTGGAGGGAGGCTCGAGCGGTGCTACAGTTCAAACGCTGGATTTTGTGTTTTTAAATATGTGTTTTATTAATCTGCTCCTCAGCCTCACAGAAAGCACATTCCAACTACAGCTGATTGAATGCTGCTGTGTGTCCCTCCCCTTTAGCGTTTCTCTGTCCCTCGCACTGGCCATGAAAATGACTGGCTCCTCCTCACACGCCCCCTTCCATCGCCTTGGTAACATTGATTTTCAGCGCAATTACTAGGAAGGAACGGGGAGTGAGGTGCCACTCTAATGAGAAGTGTAGATCATTATGACAGGGGAGTGATGATCCAGACCCTGTCCTCGACTCTAGCTACATACAAGCTACATGTACACTCATGCCCCACACTTCTCCTTAAACCAACCAATCCCAATGCATGTGCTGATTCCACCCTGACCTGTCACTAAGGCTATTCACTCAGCTGAAGAAAGAAAATATGACTGTTTCACTGCACATTCCTGAGGAGGAATTTTCAAAACCTGAGCTCTCCTCCAGGAAAAAAACAAAAAACTAAGACAATTAAATTAGAAGATGCCCCAGAAGAGCTGCAGTTAGTAGGCATTTTACCCATAATTCAGCTGGGAACCATTTATCCTGCTTCAAATGAAAAGATTGCACTCCTCCGGTCAGTTTGTATCATATTTCACTGCACAGAACCAGGGGTAGCCAGCTCAGCACCCACTACACATTCCACACCGAGAAGTGCTTTTGTCATGGTTTCCCAGATATCTAAACACTAAACCACACTGTGATTCTCGGTGCAGCGTGTTTTAAAGCAAAGCAGAATATTATCTGGGACAGGTCAGCCATTATTTATGAAAACTGTGATGCCACATGAATGTACTATGTATTAGTCTTGTATTATCTGTGTTTTAGAGATGTATCCACTGATCTAACTCATCTCTCAAATCTTACATTTTGCATCCACAATGCGTTATGTGATGGTGATGCCTTCTCATCACTTGTCTTGCTATGGTGCATGTGTTTGTTGACAGTCAGACAGCCATTGCAAGCAGTGACACTTCCCAAATGCCAACATGAAGGAGCATTTTAGTGTCACATTCTGAGGGAGAGGTGCAAAGAGTGAGAGCTGTGGAGTCACAGCAAGGTATACGAGGGTGGTATAATTGGACAAAGAGGGATCACTGAGTGTGTGCAGTTTGTGGAGGACAGATAGATCCTGAAACTTGAGAGCCACTGGACTCGCCGTCATTTGTATGCTCAGCACACTACGCTCAGTGCAGGGGACTCTCTCAGTCCTGTTTACACTCGCACACGGCTATTTATTCTGCTCTAATTCAAGCCCTCACATGGGACAGCCATGACTTCCTGCTCGGTGGTCCCGTAGCACTGCAGCAGCACCTGGGTTCTCCTTCCCATCACCCCAGACACCCAGGGGGGATGATTAAACGCTGCATCCAAACTGGCAAAGAAGAAGCGCAACCTCCGGCAGTACAGCCACACACCTCTGTCAGCGGGTCACCTCTGTAATGTTGGAGTCGGTTAGCACGCACACACCCTGATCATAGCGCACAGTACACACATGCACGCACGCAGCTGCAGGGATGTATGTGTAGGGCTATGCAGAATCTGTGCAGGCACAACTTTTAACCCTCTTGTCACCAAGCTGTAAAGGGCCGATTGAATGTAAAACATCTGAGCTAATCTTGTGATGTTTGGGCTCACTGTGGTGATGATGATGATGTTATGGCAAGAAAACGCTGTATACAATGATGTAGCGTCAGGACACAGTGTATGGCCTTGCATCAAACACCAGATTCACTCAGCTTCATCATAAAAAGACATACATCTCAAGCAGGTCTGCAGCAAATGGCCAAACGCTCTCATTCAAGCCACCCATCAGTTTGACCCTTACCTGTATCAAAGTGGGAGCTGAAGGCAAAACTGGGATTGAAAAACGCCGAAGACATGACAATCACATGTAGGGCACAGACCATCCTCCTCGTTGCGTTGCAGAAGACAGCAAAAAGCCTAAACACAAAAAAAGGGTCAAGAATAAATTCCCGACTCAGGTGCGTTTTTTGAGATTCAAGTAACCTGTGGTCGGAGCGGTGATGCGCAGCATTTTATTCCATCACACCTCACAGAGAGCCCCCCGAAAATCCTGCTCCACCTTCAGCTCGAGCAGATTTGGAGACAGATGTTGACAGTCAGTTCCATTTCACCACATCTGTTAGTGTACTTGCTTGACAACAAAATCCCGTCTCGCGCTGTCTTTCATTTGACTGCTATTCTGGACAGGTTCGGTGTACCTACTCGGTCACCCGTTATTTACACCAATTTTTGACACTGCAGAATCTTGGCTGCTCCAAACATTTGGTGATCTCCCATTTGTCTTCCTTTCAGAATAAACCTCTGGTTGCTCCTTGTCCAGCACTATATGTAACATGCCGTTTTTAGGGAGAGCAGCTGGTTCTTTTTTAAAAAGATGCGTCGGTCAGCGATGCGCATTTGGGTTTCAGCTTCGGTACAGAAAGAATGAGCGACATCTTGCACCAGTGTCAAGCCACACAAAGTATACAAGTACTTCCGTTTACATCTTTCAAAATAAAACCTATGTACGCGTCATAAGACTGATGTTTGTCTTTTATTTTGAAGACAAACCCACGCAGTGCTCCGGCTTTCTCTGTCACGCTTGACGCAGCCATTTCCAGAGGAATCCTGGTTGGTGAGCGTGCGTGCGCGCGTGCGTAGGCTATGTGTTTAAAGTTGTTTTGAACAGAACATATTACTAAAAGACTCTCGTATGTTTTTACTGAAATTGGGAGCACACAGGGACCACAATACCTTCTGTCCTGGCATCCCACCAGGTCTCAACAACACCAGGTCCAACAGGCGATAATGATGGGCACAGAGGGCCACCGTCCCGCCCACAAACAGCCCATTTTGGGGACAGCATTGGCTTCAGAGACTCTAGTGAGTCCATCATTGCCAGATTGCTCTTTCGTAGTTGTTAAGTTTTATTTCCAAGCACAGTTTGGAGACTCAGTGGGAAGCTTACTGGTGGAGACATGCAGGTTGACAGCTGTGTAGGAAGGTAGCCAATGGGCAGGTGACTGGCAGAGGCGGGAAAATTAAACACTGCCACTAGTGGACAGGTGAGGAAAGGCAGGCAGCATAGGCATCACCAAACAGGGAGTTTACTGTCAATTGTATGTCATTGTTGGAAATGTGAATACTGAGGTGGTGAGGAAAAAAAACATGACTTCGACAAAATGATTTGTCAAACGTTGCCCAAATTATCTGTGCTGCATCAGTCAGCATGGATAATTTTGCAATCCATATATTCATGGTACTATATCACACTTTCAAATGATCTAGGGCAGAGGTGTCAAACGTATTGTAGTCCATAGGCCACATTCAGCCCAATTTGATCTCAGATGGGCCTGACCAATAAAACCATCGCACAATAACCTATAAGTAACATCAGCTCCAATATTTTCCCTTTGTTGTGTAAAGAATTACAAGCACATTTTGTAGACATTTATCCTTTTTACAAAACAGATGAACAGCGTGAGATGTCTTAAGAAAAGTAAGTGCAATGTCAACAGTATGTCTCAGTTTTTGACACAGATGCAGACATCCTGATACAGATTCTCTTGAACTGAAGCTGCTGGTTGAATATTTTGCACAATGTTTAATATCTTTAAACATGGTCACAGTAAGTATACATTGTTATATCAGAGAACCGATCTGGTCAGGGTCGAAAAGCCTCTGAAGCAGAATTTCACTTGGATTAGGCAACGCATTGTTTAACTTGCCCCTGAAACCTGGCACCTCTTGAGCAAGGTCTCACCCCAAAGTCTTCGAAATCGGGCGTTCAGGCAGTGACTTGCAGCGTCAGAAACCAACGAAAAAAGTTGTCCTCTAACGTCGGCATGATACACAGCTGGTTACAGTTAGAGTTTAATGGCACCCGCTGGTGTTGGGGGAAACACAGTGGGACAAGGACATAAGTCCAAGTGGGGTGGGAGAGAGGTGTGGTGGATGGGTCCTATAAACATCGGCCTTCACCCGAGAGAGCAGCATTTGTGTCCCGTAAGATTCTAAAGCCAAACCCCATTCTTTTTTTTCCTAAACCTAACCATGTGATTGTTGAAGGAAAAAAAACACGTCAATTCAGGGTGTTTTACTGACATAGTGCATTTATTTTGAAAGAGACTGTATGTAAACAGCAAATTTCCTGTGAAAACAGAAGTATATCTTGAATAAAGAGAACTTGACACGGTATCCCAGAACATCAACAACCATCGCACCCAGGGTACCTTGCACTTCTTGTGCTGCATTTGCTGTGGCCGATCTCACACATGATATTACTCTGACTTGTGTTCTGTGAGACTTGACTATTTATTTGGATGGATTTTCTGTTTCAGTAGATTCATGCAAACTTTTTGTCAATCATTCAAATTGACTCCAAATATAATAAGAGACCACAAATGTTAGATCATGTCTGCATTCTTTAGACAGAAATTTAAGCTAAACTAATTTAGAGTGAGTGTTGCTTGTTATGTTGCATTAAAACCTAAAATTCCTCCTCCCCTCTCTCTCTCTCTCTCTCACACACACACACACACACACTAATGCTTCCTATTAGCCCTCTGCTGGTTGTCAGCAGTAACACAGACAAAGTGTCAAGCATCAAAGTAAAAAATTACAATTCCCAAGTACTACTATACTATATACTATATATACTATAGATAGTTCACATGTACCATTCAACCATGTATGTCTTGCAGATTTATTATTTTGAGGAATATATAAATGTATTCAAATTCTTGATTGATGACCTAACTGCATAAAATGAAGTAGTCTTTGAGACAATATTTGCCCGCATGTCTTTTGACAAATGATACATGTGTTAGTTTGACTTTGTGTGGTTTAATCTGCAAAACCTGATGACAACAAATAAAGAAAAATACAGGGAATTGTTATTCTGTTGAATGCCCACTAGAGTGCAGCACTCGCTTACTATTAGAAGGCACAGAGGGCACTGTAACTGATTCAAATAGTTTTTTTTTCTTTTTTGAACACACATAAAGAAAGAAAAAAAGAGGAAAGAGTAGCCGCTCTAGATTTCACTTCAGCAGGATGCACCTGCAGGCCTCCTCTCTTTATTTAGCTGCATGTAAATGAGATAAGAGGTTAGAAAAACCGCCCTTGACTGGAAACACAACGGAAATGAAAATATGAAATGTGAATTAAAATATTATGTATTTTGTTTGTTTGTTTACAGTTTTACATGTGCATTGGTGTTTCAGATTTTCTCCTTTGAAAAAACTTGTGAATCGGGTAAAGATAGTTTGTGTAAAGCAAGCAAGAACATATAAAGATTCAAAGTTGATCCAAACTTGAATACATGTCATGAATATCAATTAATGGGAAGTGGACAAAGCAACAATTCTATTCCATTAAAACTGCAAGAAAATAATTTTTGATCCTGGCATTATAGCACATGGATGATGAAACAGGAGGCAAATGTGAGAAAGCATGTAGACTGAAGCAAAGCTCCTCCTCCTGTCAGTCACTCTCAGTTTCAGTGTGCTATTAAATTGCTCCTCTAGCACCTCCTCTCCTCATCCTCCAAAGCCTCTGATCTGTCAGCAGTAAGCTGACTTTCCAAGTTACAAGGCCATTCTCAGCACACACTGACAACATGCTGGGGACCCTCTGCACTCTCATCACTGCTCTAACATGTAAGGAGGCTGACTTACTGCAGCTTTGACCTCATGTTGGATACATCAGTCTGTGTGTTTCTCTTGACTCCATGTCATCTTGTTGTTTCCAGGTGTGAGTGGTGTGACGGTGGTGACACAGAAGCCTCCTGTTATGGCGCTGACGAAAGGAGAGACAGCCACCATGGACTGT
>NC_065523.1:19507225-19510017 GCF_006386435.1 Epinephelus moara | reverse complement strand
ACGTATCACAGTGATTTACACTGTGACAAAAACCTCCTCACTAACTACTTCTGCTTTTTGACCTGCTGATACATCTTGACTGGCAGTGAAGCCATCAGTCAATGCTTCTTGTAACTTCCTCACTTATACATTTAAAATATATTTTAAATGTTGTAACACTTCAATTTGATTCCAACATAAATAGTTAGAAGAATCTTTGTATTATTAGCCTATTACAAATACACAGTATCAACACAAGTAAAGTTATGATCCATAACCCTGTTGGGAAAAAAATCATTGTTTACCAAAACTATTGTCTCTTGCAACTCATCACAAATATGAGAAATTTGCAACTGTTTTTCTTTATTTTTTGTCACAGAATAAAAAAGAGAGAAATCCTCTGGTGCACATAGTGGTGATTATTGTTTAGTCGCAGTGAATATTAATCCAACTGCATTCTTTCTACTTCCTTCTTCTTCTTCTTTCGGCTGTTCCCTTTAGGGGTCACCACAGCGAATCATCTGCCTCCATCTAACCCTATCCTCTGTATCCTCTTCTCTCACACCAACTGACTTCATGTCCTCTTTCACTACATCCATAAATCTCCTCCTTGGTCTTCCTCTAGGCCTCTTGCCTGGAAGTTTCCAACCTCAGCATCCTTCTACTGATATATTCACTATCCCTCCTCTGAACATGTCCAAACCATCTCAGTCTGGCCTCTCTGGCCTTACCTCCAAAACATCTAACATGAGCTGTCCCTCTGATGCACTCATTCCTGATCCTATCCATCCTCGTCACTCCCAAAGAGAACCCCAGCATCTTCATCTCTGCTACCTCCAGCTCTGCCTCCTGTCTTTTCCTCAGTGCCACTGTCTCTAAACCAAACAACATCACTGGTCTCACCACCGTCTTGTACACCTCTCCTTTTAGTCTTCCTGGTACTCTTCTATCACACATCACTCCTGATGCTTTTCTCCACCTGTTCCAACCTGCTTGCACACACTCTCCGCTGCTCTGGACTGTTGACCCCAAGTACTTAAAATCCTCCACCTTCTTTATTTCTACTCCCTGTGACCTCACCGTTCCACCTGGGTCCTTCTCATGCACACACATGTATTCTGTCTCGCTACGACTAACCTTCATTCCTCTCCTTTCCAGGGCATACCTCCACCTCTCTAGATTTTCCTCCACCTGCTCCCTGCTCTCACTACACATCACAGTGTCATCTGCAAACATCATAGTCCATGTAGATTCCTGTCTAACCTCATCTGTCAGCCTGTCCATCACCATAGCAAACAAGAAGGGGCTCAGAGCTGATCCTTGATGCACTTCCACCTTAAACTCCTCTGTCACACCTACAGCACACCTCACCACTGTCTGGCAGCTCTCATACATGTCCTGCACCCCTCTGACATACTTCTCTGCCACTCCAGACTTCCTCATACAATACCACATCTCCTCTCTTGGCACCCTGTCATATGCTTTCTCTAGATCTACAAAGACACAATGCAGTTCCCTCTGACCTTCTCTGTACTTCTCCATCAACATCCTCAAAGCAAATACTGCATCTGCAGTACTTTCTCTTTGCATGAAACCATACTGCTGCTCACAGATGCTCACCTCTGCTCTTAGTCTAGCTTCCACTACTCTTTCCCATAGCTTCATTGTATGGCTCATCAACTTTATCCCTCTGTAGTTGCCACAACTCTGCACGTCTCTCTTGTTCTTAAAAATCGGCACCAGCACACTTCTCCTCCACTCCTCAGGCATCCTCTCACTCTCTAAGACCTTGTTGAAAAACCTAGTCGAAACTCTACTGCCACCTCTCCGAGACACTTCCATACCTCCACAGGTATATCATCAGGACCAACTGCCTTTCCACTCATCATCCTCTTCAAAGCCCTCCTCACGTCATCCTTACTGATCTTTGCTACTTCCTGCTCCACAATGGTCACCTCTTCTACTCTTTGTTCTCTCTCATTTTCCTCATTCATCAACTCTTCCAAGTACTCTTTCCATCTTCCCATCTCTATCTCTCTGCCTCGCCAACCTGTATAAATCAGTCTCTCCCTCCTTACTGTCCAACCTATCATACAAGTTGTTGTACGCCCTTTGTTTGGCCTTCTTGTAAGCTAACCTCTTTCTCTGTATACACTCCTGCACTTCCTCATTCCTCCACCAGGTCTCCTTATCTCCTTTCCTTCCAGATGACACACCCAGCATTCTCCTACCTGGGCACAAAGTTGATCTGGCTGACAAAAGTTGCAAAAAACACAAAGACAAACACATTTGTTATTAAAGAGAAGATAAAAGACAATCAAATGAAAATACAACATTGATCTTCTAACATCTACATGCACAGATTAAAGTACTGTTATTTACCATTGTAAGAAAACATGAAGCTGGAAAACATTAAAACTATATTAGCATGTCATTATATTTACTTTATTTTTTGCAAATTAAACATATAAGCACTTTTTACATTTCTACCACCCTTGACAATACTAACACTGATGTAAAAGATGTGACGTGGAAACATAAAAAAGTTATTTATTATTGACTGAAAACAGTGTTGAGTGAAACTCCTCCTCCTCCACTTCTCCGCTCCTCAGTCTTTATAAGCTTCAGTCTCTCTTCTCTTCACACTCCAACCCTGCTCACCTCTCAGCTGGACAGTAAGGGACGTTTACACCACACACTGACAACATGCTGGGGACCCTCTGCACTCTCATCACTGCTCTAACATGTAAGGAGGCTGACTTACTGCAGCTTTGACTTCGTGTTGGATTCATCAGTCTGTGTGTTTCTCTTGA
>NC_065523.1:19498325-19507184 GCF_006386435.1 Epinephelus moara | reverse complement strand
AGTGCTGACCCAGACGCCTGCTGTCCACACAGTTTCTACAGGACAAGAGGCTGTTCTCAACTGCAACATTCAGAGAGATGAGAAATATTATATCAACTGGTATGAACAGGTCCCTGGTGAAGCTCCTCAGTTTGTTCTGAAATTTTACCATTCTCACAGTTCACCAGACAGCTATGGATCAGGATTCTCCTCAGACCGATTCAACTCTAAATCCTCATCAAACATAGATTACCAGTTCATCATAAAGCGGACAGAGACAGGAGACTCTGCTGTCTATTACTGTGATACATGGGATGATTCAGCCAAGGAGTACGTGTCACAGTGATATACACCATGACAAAACCTCAGTGAGAAAGTCACTACAGATTTTAGGAATTCTGACCAAAATTATTGAATTTTAATAAATCAACATGTAACAAAACAAGAACAGACATTAAATAAATTCCTCTGCAGAGACAAAGGTGTTTGGAGTGTTTTGGAATAACAATTTGCCTCAGAGGGGTTTACAGCATACGACATCCCAGAGGGATATCCTTTGGACCCTCGCAGGAGATAAGGAAACACTCCCCCAAAAAAAACTTTAACGGGGAAAGAAAGACAGAGACAGAGAGAGAGATGCAGGACAGACTGTAATGACAGTAGCTTACAACAACATTAATTAAAGTAATGATCTTATGGGGCGTCGGTGGCTTAGTGGTAGAGTAGGTGCCCCATGTACAAGGCTGTTGCCGCAGCGGCCCGAGCTCGAATCCGGCCTGTGGCCTGTTGCTGCATGTCACCCCCCCTCTCTCTCCCCCTTTCACGCTTACCTGTCCTGTCCATTAAAGGCAAAATGGCCAAAAAAGTATATATTAATATCTGATAGTATACATATGTGACAATAATCATATGTGTATAATAACGGTAGAAGTAAATAGATAACAGCAGCAGGAGGCATCAGGCACACAGGTTTGCACATACTGTAAAATACAGTAATTATGAATCTGAGCAGACCAGTAAGACATTTGGAGTCCCCCAGGGTTCCATTCTTGGGCCACTATTATTCAACCTGTACATGCTCCCTCCAGATAAAATCATACATGACAATAACATTTGTTAGTTAGTTAGCAAGTGACCATGATGCTTTTGACTCACTTGATCAATGTTAGGCTCTTATTCTCTTTTCGTTGTAGCATTCCTCTCGGCCAAATTATTAAAAAACATAACATCTCCTTCCACTCCTATGCTGACGACACACAGCTGTATCTCCCTATCAAGCCTAATCACAAGTCCAGTGTTGCCAGTCTCATAAACTGCCTTGAGGACATAAAGAGCTGCATGGCACAGAACTTCCTCCAGCTGAATGAGGGCAAATAAGAAGTTATATCTCACACAGGCTTCGCCCTCTACTGGACTCTATGGGTATAATCTCCTCCAATTGCGTGCATGCGATGGCCCACTGAAAAATTTGGATGTACGTAGCCGGCCAATAGGACGTGCCTACCTTACCCACCCTCTTTAACGGGTATATAAGCAGCTTCGTCGTAGCTGCCCTCATTCCTTTTACTTTCAGCATCGGCGACTGCCCACTGACACAACCACCTCCTAGGATGGATTTGCTGCTAGAAGAGACAAGACACTGCCCGGTCTGCCCCAGCGGTTTCCTCGCTCCGGCAGACCCGCACGTTCTGGCTCGGCTTCAGTCTCCTGCTGGCCCGCCGCCCCGAGATGACGAGGACGACAATGAGGAGCTCTCCCTGTCTGACATCTCGGCTGTCTTCGGCGCCGCAGCGCCCGTTTCGATCAAGTTGCCGCCAAAGCCAGTGAGCCGCCTCCACCAAGGTTTCTACGGCCCGGCTCATCCACCCCAACCTGTGTTCATCTCCCCGGTGCTTCCTGACATTTGGCAATGTGTCAAGGCGCTGTGGCAGGAGCCGCTGGAAACCAAAGCGGCGGTTGTGGGTATGGCTTCCTTCTTGCGCGTGCAGGGCCAAACAGAGACTACGTTTCCCGGTGTTCCCACGCTCGAAGAAGCTCTCGCTGCGCTCATTATCCCACACTCAGCTGGTTGGTCAGGGAACAGGAAACCTCTACCACCGCTGCTGCATGATAAAGACACGCTGGAATATTTCGAAAAGATATTCCAGCTGGGCGCGCAGCTGGCCACAGCAGCGAACAACTTGGGTGTGCTGGGCGTCACGACCACGGCTTCGATCCCGCGTGACGCCCCCCCTTCCCCTGACACGTTGGAGTATCTCGGCCGTACTGTCGGTCAGATCAACAACCTGATCCAGGCGTGATGTCCCTGTCTGTCGTCGGCTCACGCCACATCTGGCTAGGCCTTGCCGCCCTCCCCAGAAGAGACCGAGAGGACCTTCTGTCTGCACCCGTCTCACCAGGCAGCCTCATTGGCTCCCTCACTACGGTGAAGCAGCGGCTGAAGAGGCTGGAGGAGGAGAAAGCGCAGCTGCCACTGCAAAAGTGAAGAGGGATGACAAGCTGCCCCGCCATAATGCAACAGCGAGGAGGAGAGAGCGTCGCCAGTGCAAGGGTTTTCCCCCCGCGACCCCCTCAGCAACCCCGCAGCCAGCCCCACCAGGGCCACCCCAGCAGCGCCCTCCGCGGAACCCCAGCACTGCTCATCCCGCAGCGCGTGGCACCAGCAGACCACCCAAGCTGAGATTATCCGGCTCTTGGGGCGCACAGCAGCTGGCCAAGTGACTGTTGGCGGGAGGGACGACGCAGGCAGGCTTCGCCGCCCTCCCCCATTATTGTTCATATGGTTGTCAGGGTTGTGTATGCAAATGTTCTGCCTGTGGGTCACGATATGTGCTCCACTGTTTCACCCTCACAGCGGGCCCCGGACACGGGCCCCCCGGGTCACAGTTACGCAGGCACACACACACAACACACCCTCTGCCTCCGCTGAGAGAGACTCGGCAGAGCGGAGTACTGTTGTTTCTTCCAGCCGGGAAGACTCTGCCATTGTCCCCTCATCTGTGCGCTACAACCACCGGCGATGTGTGAGAGATAAACGCTCCCCCATGGTTGTAGCAACTGCACGGCTTGCTTCGCGCACTGCTGACTGACACCGTGTTGCTCTCGCGGTCGAGCCGGCACGGCGCGTTTGCCGGCTGACTAGCGATGATTGTCACCGCCAAGCCTGCAATTACGGCGGTGAATGCAATCATCCCTCATGCCGGCACAACAAAGCTGGGTTAAAGACGATCAATAGAACGGTTGTTACGCGCTACGCGCGCCCCGACCATAACACTGGCTAGCTGGCTTCTTGCTCGCTTAACCCGCACCGTTGTAGTAGAACGGCCGGGTTAACACGGGCTGTCTCCCCGTCAAACGGCAGAGGCACCGGCGCAGCTGATGCCGATAGCTGCCCCGTGACTCGAGGGTTAACAGTTGGCTGCTCACTCGCGATGTCGGCTGCTCCTGGCGGTGTTAAGCACCGAGTTGAGCACGCTGCCTCGGTCCGTGACGCTTATAACTTCAAAAGAAAAAGCGTCCCTCTTTTTTACGAGTACCGTGAGCGTTCCTATTGATTCCACGGGCGTATCTAATAGTGCTGAGGACAGCATGTTGTCAGAGACTGTGACGAGCCGGAGCACGACGGTGCGTTCGAGTGATGCCATGTCGGCTCAGACAACGGAGATGCGTTCACGGACAACCCCGGGAGCTCGGACAACGGGCCTGGTGCGTTAAGGAACGACTCAGCCCTTTCATAGAGGGCCCCCTGTCACCGAGTGGTAGTGTGTGACTGGCAGTGTGTAACACCACGTTTTCTGTTGAGGAGCACACCAAACAATGCCAGGGGAAGATTTGATAAAAAAATACTTTATTACAAGAGATGACTAAAATAATTTAAAATACAGGTGCTCCTAGGAGCAGTCTAAAAAGAGTCCAAAGAAGCTGTTACACAAACTGTCCACTGGCTCCACAAATCGTAGGTGGGGGAGTCCTCCGCTGCAGACTCCTGTAGCGTGGGGGCCAACAGCCTTAGAAAGAAGATAAAATATCCGTCAGGGTAATCACTAACCTATCAGTCTTATATTGTTGGAGTTTTCCGAACAAAAGCACTAAATTTGGATGGGAAAGAGAAAATATAAACCACAGCAACCCGAAAATCAAACACAAATGAAACTAAATAAATAAACAAATCACTCCAAAGAATAAATTCACTGCAACTCAAGCAGCCCAGGTGGTGTTGTATTTCTTTGTCTCGGATAAGAGTTGTAATAAAACAATCTGCACAAACAGCTAACAGGTGATTTCTCCTTCAATACTCGTCGTAATGGAAGTGGAGGGGTACTTATCTGGAGGAAGGGTGTAACGCGTCCCCACCCTTCCGCTTTTATCCACGGCTCTCCCCTCACACCATGCGTCCCGGCCTCTCACTGGCGTGCAGGCAACCGGACCCTCTGTGCGGCGGCAGCGGCTTCCTCCGTCCGGTAGCAGGTATACACATTCTCTGTAGCACTCGCCTCTCTTGCGCTGTTCCCCCGAACCTGGAACAAGATGCCTCCGTGCTGCAACAGCCGTATGACCAGGATCTCCTTTACAGCGTCTGTCACCGTGCGCCCGCTTGCCGTCAGCTCCACTGCTCTGTCTGCCGCTCTCCTCCCGTCTCACTGTGAGAGAGAGAAAAAAGAAAAAAAAAAGACCCAACTACCCACACCTGTGTCTTAATTACGCGCCGGCTGCGCAATGAGAGAGAGGTGTGCCCATCAATTAAGGTGACGATCAGCGCACGCACACACACACCTAGTCACCCTGTGACACCCCCATGGGCCAAACTCCCCTTTATGGTGGGTTTGGTGGCGGAGAGGGCCAAATTGGCATATCACAGTTTTCTGTTAGCCGCTCCACAGCTGCCTGCTCGTCCTCTCACGTTGTTTTACAAGGAATGGCGGAGCAGCTGTGTGTTAACAAACTGGTTGGACAGGACCCTTAGACTAGGTTATTCACTCCAGTTCTGTGGGCTCCCCCCAGCGTTCAGAGGCATACAGGAGAACAATCTATCCTCACAGTAGGAGGTAGATTTTCTCAAGGGGGAAATTCAGGACCTGTTGTCAAAACAGGCCGTGTCTGTCGTCCCTCCCCACGACAGAAACCGGGGATTCTACTCCCCGTACTTTTTGGTTCCCAAAAAGACGGGAGGTTACAGACCCATCCTGGACCTTCATGCCTTGAACATGCGTATTGGTCGCAAAACGTTACGCATGCTAACAATAAAGAGGCTGCTGGGGGCTACTTGGGGGTTGTGCTCAACTCTGTCAGTCTGAGGACCGTTCTGTCGGAGTCCAGACGGACGGCCCTACAGCAGGAGATTCTCAAGCTGCAACAGGGTCCATGAGTTACAGCCTTGACGGTTATGCAGGCGCTGGGACACATGGCGGCGGCTCACCCGGTGGTTCCCCTGGGACTGCTGCACATGCATCGCCTGCAGAGATGGTTCGCGAGCCTACGTTTAGACCTCACGAGGCAGAAGTTTCGGCTGGTGACAGTCCCCCCAACGGTGCAGGGCGACCTGCGTTACTGGGGGTCCCCACAACGTTTGTTGGCCGGAACACCGCTGGGTCGAGTGACCTCATATACATCGGTGTTCAAGGATGCCTCCCTGATGGGGTGGGGAGGCACCTGCCTGGGGAGGGCGGTGGGGGGTGTGTGGCCTCCTGGGGAGGACCGTCACATCAACCTCCTCGAGCTACAGGCAGTGTTCCTGGTTCTCCAACACTTCGTTCACCTGCTGAAGAGGAGACATGTGTTGGTGAGGACCGATAACCGCACCACGGTCGCATACATCAACAGACAGGGCGGCGTACACTCCAGCCTCTGAGAACTCTCCACGTTCCAGGGCTCGACCTCATGTCCAGGGGCGGCCCCCTGGAGGACGAGTGGAAGCTGCAACCGGAAGTGGTGCAGCAGGTCTGGAAGAGATTCGGGAAAGCGACGGTGGACCTGTTTGCCAGCAGGTCGCTGCCCGCCAGCAGGTCGCTGCCCGCTTTGGTTCTCCCTGAGGCCGGAGGACCGTCCACTCTTGGGGGTGGGCGCGTTTGCACACGGGCATTCACGGGCATTCCCTCCCCTCCGCCTCATCCCTCAGCTACTGGAGAGAGTGAGACTGGAGTGGTTGAAGGTCATTCTGGTGGCCCCGGACTGGTGGTCAGCTCCGTGGTACGGCCACTTCAGGCCTGGCTCCTGAAAGGGACAGGCTGATGCGGTCTGGACTGTCTGCGTGGGTGGTGCAAACCATACAAGCGGCTAGAGATGGATCCGCCGTTGACAATCCAGTTGGATGCTTTCTTACCCTCCCCTCTCATGGGGATTCGAGGGAGGCGAAATTGCCCCTCCTATGCCCTGTACGTGCGTTGGCATGTTATGTCAACCGCACAGCCACCGTCAGAAACACCAACCAGTTGTTGGTGTGTTACAGTGACGGGACGGCCGGCAGAGCCCTGTCCAAGAAACGATTGGCGAGGTGGCTGTGTGAGTGTATCTCCTCAGCCTACAGTCAGGCGGGTCGGGAGCCCCCCACTGTGGTCGGGGCGCACTCCACAAGAGGTGTGGCGGCGTCCATGGCTCTATTCAGCGGTGTAAGTGTTGAGGACATATGTACGGCGGCGGCGTGGTCTACACCCTGCCCGTTCATACGGTTCTATCTTTTGGACGTGTCGGGTTCCTTTTCAAGGTCTGTGCTCACCGTAGGGACACAGGACTTGTGAAAAGAGGGATGTTTCAAGTGTTTTTATGCTTGACCCCCACGGGGCGACATACGTACACCTGTATTGAACCGTGCTCTGTTAAAACACGGACAATGGGGTGCGCAGGGCGTCTTATGATTGAGACCCCTGCGAGGTTAGACCACAACCTCACCCAGTCTAGCCAGGTGATGCTAACTGGGATGGAGTTGGATCCATCATCACTCCGCAGGGCGGCTTAGATCAATAAAGTGGTGATTGGGTCTTGGTACCTAACCGGTAGCTGGCTTGATCAGTGGGTGGAGCCTCTCCCGCGGCAGGGAGTACATAGATCGGGCTTCACCTACTGTACCCATAGAGTCCAGTAGAGGGCGAAGCCTGTGTGAGATATAACGAAGGTTACGATATTGTAACCCTAGTTACAGGTGGAGCCCTCTACTTAGGGCCCTGCCGCTCTTTCGCCGTACGCTGAAGTTTGGTCGAAATGAGGGCAGCTACGGACGAAGCTGCTCATATACCTGTCAAAGAGGGCGGGTAAGGTAGGCACGTCCTATTGGCCGGCTACATACATGCAAATTTTTCAGTGGGCCATCGCGTGCACGCGATTAGAGGAGATTATACCCATAGAGTCCAGTAGAGGGCTCCGCCTGTGCTAATATAACTAGGGTTACAATAACCTTGTAACCTTTGTTGTTCTCTTTGTTGTTCTCTTTTGATATTTGACTCCACCTTTAAATTTGAGAAACAACTAAATGCAGTAGTAAAAGCCAGCTTTTCCCAACTCCGCACCATTGCCAAAATAAAACCATTTCTCTCCCTCAAAGACCTGCAGATAGTCACCCACGCTCTCATCTCATCCCGTTTAGACTACTGTAACTCTCTGTACACTGGTATCAGTCAGTCCTCTCCGTCCCTCCACCAGCTGGTTCAGAATGCCGCTGTCAGGCTCCTCACAGGTACAGTACCCAGAAGAGAGACCATATCACACCTGTTTTAGCCTCCATCCACTGGATGCCAGAAAAGTTCAGAACTGACTTTAAGGTTCTCCTGTTTGTGTACAAGGTCGTCAATGGTCTAGCTCCTGGCTGTCCCACGCTCCAGACTGAAGCTCAGGGGTGATCGTGCCTTTGCTGTGTCTGCCCCAGAACTGTGGAACAGCAACCCCTCCCAATTAGATCTGCTGCCACCACTGACTCTTAAAAGTCCAGACTCAAAACCTACTTTTATTCATTAATGTTTGAGTCCCCCTGATGTGGTTCTCCCTGATGCATGGCTGTGTGTGTTGAGTCTCTAAATGTGTGAGCTGTGTGTTAGCATTCTATTCCTTTTGTACAGCACTTTGGTCAACGTGAATTTTTTTTTTTAAATGTTAAATGTTCAATACATGCTGTAGTTGATGTATGAACTAAAAAAAACTGTTGAGTGAAACTCCTCCTCCTCCACTTATCCTCTCCTCAGTGTCTTTATAAGCTTCAGTCTCTCTTCTCCTCACACTCCAACCCTGCTCACCTCTCAGCTGGACAGTAAGGGACGTTTACACCACACACTGACAGCATGCTGGGGACCCTCTGCACTCTCATCACTGCTCTAACATGTAAGATATTCCTCTCAGTCCTTTTATAGCCCATATTTCACACACAAACCTTTGACTCATGTATTTTTCTCTGTATGTTGACAGATGTTGATGCAGCCAAAATGGTGACCCAGACGCCTGCTGTCCACACAGTTTCTACAGGACAAGAGGCTGTTCTCAACTGCAACATTCAGAGAGATGAGAAATATTATATCAACTGGTATAAACAGGTTCCTGGTGAAGCTCCTCAGTTTGTTCTGAGATTTCACCATTCTCAAAGTTCACCAGACAAATTTGGATCAGGATTCTCCTCAGACCGATTCAACTCTAAATCCTCATCAAACATAGATTACCAGTTCATCATAAAGCGGACAGAGACAGGAGACTCTGCTGTCTATCACTGTGTTACATGGGACAATTCTACCATGGTACATGTATCACAGTGATTCACACCATGACAAAAACCTCAGTGAGAGAGTCATGAAATGTTTTTTGAATTCTGAACAAAATTATTGATTTTTAATATATCAACATGTAACAAAACAAGAACAGACATTAAATAAATTCCTCTACAGACACAAGGGTGTTTGGAGTGTT
>NC_065523.1:19494715-19497825 GCF_006386435.1 Epinephelus moara | reverse complement strand
TCAAAGTCGGTACAGGAAACCTCTGTTACTGAGGAACATCTAGTATAGTAACTGTTGCTGAGTGGCGTGTAATCGAGTAAAAATAGTAACTGTTGCTGAGTGGCGTGTAATCGAGTAAAAAGAAATCAAAAGTAGTCAGATAATGATCCGATAGCGAGGGATTCTGTGGAAAGACTTTTAGGTTATCAATTTCAATTCCATAAGTCAGAACTAGATTGAGGGTATGGTTAAAACAAAGATGAACCATGCTAGTGACGTCTCCAGCTAGCTTGTTGAATGATGGCTGTGCCTCAGGGTAAAAACATGAAATACAATCTAATTCTTCAGCAAATGTAGGTAGGTAGCAAGTTTGATTGCAGTGTCATATCTTGCTTAAGGTAAAAATCAAACAAACCACAGTGATATTGGTCAGTGTCTCATCTATTTAAGAGTATTTTCCTTCTACTTTTTTTCTTAACATCTCTTTCTCTTCCCACCTCTGTATTTTTATTATCTCTTTTTTCTATTTCCTCTTTCATTTTCTTTTTAAGTCCCTGTGTATTCCTTTACTCCCAAGCCATTTCATCTCTCTTTCTCACTCATATATAGTGACTTAAATCCCGCACTAAGACCATCATAAATATTAACACTGCATTAGGTGGTATTTATATTGCAATTGCCCTCCCATTTCCCCTTCTCTCTTTTCTTTTTCATTCCTCTTCCTCCTTTTCATCCTCCTCCTTTTTCTATCTCCTCCTCGCTCACTGTGAACGAAAGCCTATGAACCAGACACTGGCGATTGATTGACAATGAGTATGCTCGTTTAAGAGGAACGTGATAGTTTATAGACAAATGATATGAAAAAGGAGGTACAGATGGATGAATTGCGTCAGTGGTGCAAGTATTGTAATTCTGCAGTCTTGGTCTGTGTGTGTGTGTGTATATATACGCTGCTGAAGTAGGAGTTTTACCGTGGGGAAAGACAGGGAGATGGAGTGATAAATAACTAAACAATAAATAATAATAATAATAATAATAATAATAATAATAAAAATATTGGTGGTTGATAACAGCCAGACTTGTAGTCCTCTCTGATGATTATTCTCTGCACTTCTGTGCCAACCACATGTTATAGGGGGGTCCATGTCATTGGTCCGACAGCCCATTGGTTCGACATCCCATTAGTCCGACTGTCCGCTGACTGAACGGCTAGCGGCGGGCGTATGGTGTGCCGCGACCGGCTCTGGGTCAGCTGGGAAAGGCTTCAGGCGGAGCAGGCTCATGGCTTATGTGTTTGTCACTTTCTTTTTAATTTTAACCCACACCATGATCTTTTCCTGACCCTAAACAAGTGGTTTTTGTCCCTAAACCTAATCAGACCTTAACCACAGGGCATCATGATGATTTCGGAACGGACTTCGGAACAATGGGTTTAATATGGTCGGAACAATGGGATGTCGAACCAATGGGCTGTCGGACCAATGGGCAGTTCCCGTTATAGGGAACATGTAGAATAAATCCATAAACTTTAAAGGGAAACCGAAGTGTTGAGGTACTGTGCAGACATACAGCTGCAGCTAAATTTAATCCCTCATCCCCAGGCAGGTACATTATCCGTTGTCTACATTGGTCACATTAATGATAGGAATGTGTTTCAGAGTGAGACTGACATACATTTTATGTATATTTAGACTTAAGCAGCTGGACCATATTTGAACTTTGTATCTTAGGTATTTCCCGTCTAGATGCTGAGAATGACATGACAACATATACATATTTATATATATATATATACAATATTTGGCTAAATGTAACACATTTAGATAGGCTTGCAATTGTGTGAGGTTTCAGCAAGATTTTTATATCTTTTTTGTGAAAAAGTGAAAAGATTAGGTTAATGACAACTATAATACTTTCTGCATATGCTAACTAAGATACAGTATGGGACATACTGAGGTTGTAGCAAATAAACTTTGGTTGAGACAACTGACACACCCTAACTAGAGTTGGGTCGATTTCCAGTCCGGTGTACAAGCTCAAATCTCTTTGTTTCAATGCAAACCTGCAGAAGTGGCCTTTGCCATTATTACATACTCTGGCAAAAGTAGCCTACTTCAGCAGCCTGTATTGACAGCATCACAGCTCCGAAACCAATTCATGCTGCATCTTAGTAGAGGTGGGAGGGTGAAGAGCAGCCACACCATGTTTATTTACTACAATGTCCATGTGTTTTTTGGAGTGACAAAAGGAGACATGGCAGAGCTGGTCTCTCATGAAACTGCACCAATATGACAACATGTTTGAAGCCCATGAAAGAGGTGTCCTTACAATATGTGCTTATTCCTAACTCATCACATAGTGTCACTTCTTCAGTGGACTTTTGATGCCCATATGATGAACTTTGTATCATGGGTGCCTTTTCTGTAGTAGACGTTATGGGACACCCTGTCACACCCCTGTTTAACCTATTGTGTCTTTTCAAAATACACTTCTGTTTTTTGTTTTTAGGCAACGCAAGCACATGGTTAGGTTTAGGCAATAAAAGCATGTGGCAAAGTTTAGGCAATAAAAGCACATCGCTAGTAGGGATGTAACGATACCAGAAACTCACGATACGATAGTATCACGATAAAGAGTCCACAATATGATATATATCACGATATTTATACAAGGGGAAAAAAGAGAAAATTTATTGTTAAATGTACAGTGTACAGCATGTTATTTTTAACTTGGAAGCGTATCATAAACAAATCAACACACAGTTGAACATGTGCTTTCACCCCCCCCCATTACTGTAGACATTAAAGTGCCATAACAAAGTCATGTCAATTAAAACTATAGTGACAGAATATGAAAATGGAAACATTTAACCTACTCTGAACAAAAGTAGTGTAGTACTATTACTAGAAAGTCATCTGAATGACATCAAATAATGAGGATAGAGCAGTCTTAATATTCATCAAATATACAGAACTTAGAACAATCAGACCCTGCAACAACAACAAAATTAACAAATTAGAAATAATGTAAACTCAAAAACACACAGTCCCTCACTCACAGATACACAGAGAGACACAGAGAGAGAGAGGGAGAGACAGAGAGAGAGAGAGAGAGAGAGAGAGAGAGAGAGA
>NC_065523.1:19491482-19494026 GCF_006386435.1 Epinephelus moara | reverse complement strand
TCCAACTTGATTTTGTTAAGTTAACCCTATCCAAATATATTAGACACTGTTTCTAAAATTTAAGTGTGTGCAATTACAAAATCATAAATGTAAACTGATTTGCATTGACAAAACAAGCAGTCAGAGTTCGTACCAAATTTTTTTTGTATTGAATCTTTAAACGTTACGGAATACAGCAAATTTGCATAAAGTGCAGTGCTTGCAAACTTTTTTTTGCAAGGGATTCATAAAAGAGATTGTAAACTTACTTTTCTAGTATCAGTATACTGTGCAACCCTACGCAGAACAGCAAAAATGGTTACATTTTTAGTTTTTTTTTATAAGGGATTCATAAAAGAAAATGTCTATCAACAATTAACCTGCTGGAAAAAAGGAAAACTGAGTCAAATGGTACATAGACAAGACCTCAGATCATTTCAGTGAAGGCTCTTTTTCACTGAAAGAGCCTGTTCTTTAGAGTGGTTGCTTTGTTAGAAAGTTTACCGCCATCTAGTTCCATGAAAATCTTCTGGATCACTTCGAAAGTGTAGTGGAGGTCAGCAGGGTAGCTAAGGTTCAGGGCATACATCAGTCCGAACAGCATAGCAACAGCTAATGCTACGTTATCCAGATCTTGCAGCACCTTGTTGCCTTCAAGGACAATTCCAATGTCCTCTGGTTCATCACTCAAAGCATGTTCTTTAAGAACATAAATCCCAATAGTGGTGTCTTCATCCATGCCCTGTACAAAACAGAGAAACATAGGTAAATAAAGCGAAGTATATAAGACCTATTAACCAAGCCATATCTAGAAAAGAATAAATAATATAAGACCTATTAACCAAGCCATATCTAGAAAAGAATAAATACATATAAAATTGGGCATTAGAGCTGTGCAATATGATCAAAATCTCATATTCCAATATGTCATTTCATATCCAGGTAATGATACATAATATGGTACATTTTCTTTAAATTCTATGAAATTAATTGTTTTTAGTCCAATACTCTACGGCTGGAAACATACTGCCCGTGATTTACTCAAGCAGCGCTGCATAGCGAAGCCCGCTTCAAATACGCTCCCATGTTAATCAATGTGTCCTTTTACACCACCCACTCTGCATAGCGGAGCTGCATTCCGGCTCGCGCACTCCCTCCGATAGTTTTCACTTCTGACCTATTTTTTCCACAAGTCGCGAGCAAGTGCGAGTGAACAGGCAGGAAAAGGCATAATTTTTCCACATAAAACCTCTTTCTAGATGCCACTGGCTGCACAGAACAGCCTCCATGTACAGACTACATCTATACACACACATCTGTCACTTCCTCATTCAGTTTAACCTGTGATGTCCACATTTTTTACGTTTTATTTTAAGTTATCCAATAAAGCACGTCTGAATTGAATTGAATTGAATTGAATTGAATTGAATTGAGAGAGAGAGAGAGAGAGAGAGAGAGAGAGCAGATAGGGGCGGGGCGACCAAACACACACAGGAGAGAAGGGGGGCACCAGCTACAAGCTCTGGTCCAGTTGTGCTTCTCGTGTTAAAGGATTCGCTTCTGGGCGCGAGTAAATCGCTTCGCACATGCGCTTCGTGGCGCATTCGCAAGCAGTGTGTTCCTGGCGTAAGTGCAACAAAAATGGATTACACAGTGAAAAATCTTCTTGTAAAGAGCATGATGTGACAATAAGCAATAGAGAAAATATCAAATGATAGACAATATAGTCAAACAATAAGCAAGTACTGTAATTGATGTGCAATAAATGTTTCACGAGTAAAAAGCCAGTTAAGATGAATTTAAACTGAGTTTTAAAACTGCGTTTGTTTTTAACATCAAGAATGTATTCCACTGGCTCTACAACACTGAAGTTCTCCTTGNAAAAATCTTCTTGTAAAGAGCATGATGTGACAATAAGCAATAGAGAAAATATCAAATGATAGACAATATAGTCAAACAATAAGCAAGTACTGTAATTGATGTGCAATAAATGTTTCACGAGTAAAAAGCCAGTTAAGACGAATTTAAACTGAGTTTTAAAACTGCGTTTGTTTTTAACATCAAGAATGTATTCCACTGGCTCTACAACACTGAAGTTCTCCTTGTAATACTGCTTCCGCAGATGAGCAGTACTTAGAGGGCCACCTTTTTGTATGGACCTTTGCACAGGATTACCAGAACACACTGCTTCAACAGCCTCTCTGATTATTACTTCATCAACAGGGAGGTTTCTCTGACGAAAGATGTCTCTCACAATGTCACAAGATAATGGAAAAGGTGCAGAACAAATCAAATGACGGAGTTGCCCTAAAAAGACATCAACAGCTGTGCTTGGCACATGAACTAAATGCTCCAAGTTCAGCAAAGCAGCTGCAAGTCTTTGCTCAATGACCTTCTGCAAGTCCTTAGTATGAGAATGACTATTTAAAGGAACCACAGTATCTGACTGCTCAACACAATCTGGACTATTAGCCTCCAATTCATTCACAGATGATATCCTCGTAGTTACAACTACTTTAGGTTTAAAATCAACCAATGTGTGATGGCAGTGTTTTCGGTTTTTAT
>NC_065523.1:19487298-19488201 GCF_006386435.1 Epinephelus moara | reverse complement strand
AGGGCCAATGACATGTCATTGCGCCCTTTTTTGAATATGTGCCAGTTATTTTTATTTTAGTACTCAATTCAATCACGATTCAATAACACAAGAGAATCATGTGCATTCAACATAAGCAATAAACACCTGGGGTTTAATTGATGAAATCATGTTCACAAGAGGAATATAAATGAATTGTGTTACTTATATGTACTTCATTTTTGTAAATTGAAAGACCTGCTATTTCCCATTTTTTCAGTGTATAACATGTCGAGTGAGCATGTTGTCTGTTTTGTGTAAACATGTACACATGACATACTGTATATGACTATCATTAGGAAAGATCTGAAGATTTATGTGAGTAGAATAAAAGGGTTTAGAAGTTTGAAACATAATTTTAATATCTATGTGGGGAAGTTACAAGAAGCATTGACTTATGGCTTCACTGCCAGTCAAGATGTATCTGCAGATCAAAAAGCAGAAGTAGTTAGTGAGGAGGTTTTTGTCACAGTGTAAATCACTGTGATACCCACTTTTTAGCAGAGTCATCCCATGTGTTACAGTAATAGACTGCTGAGTCTCCCTCCTCCACATTGTTGATGATCAAACGATAATCTGATGTTGACTGATGAGTAGATGTGAATTTGGATGAAGAGAAACCAGAGCCATAGGTTGGGGAGCTATGGCCGTGATAAAACTTCAGTATATACTGAGGAACTCCTCCTGGAATCTGTTTATACCAGCGAGGACCACTGTCAGTAACAGTCCCCAGGTTACAGTCCATGGTGGCTGTCTCTCCTTTCCTCAGCGTCACAACAGGAGGCTTCTGTGTCACCACCGTCACACCACTCACACCTGGAAACAACAAGATGACATGGAGTCAAGAGAAACACACAGACTGATGAATCCAACATGAGGTCAAAG
>NC_065523.1:19485480-19486954 GCF_006386435.1 Epinephelus moara | reverse complement strand
GCTTGCATCCAGGACTTGATGTCATTGAGGCAGGTGGTCAGAGTGTCTGAGTTTCAGTGGTGATAGATGTAGTGGAGATGTAGAGCTGGATGTCATCAGCGTAGCAGTGGAAGTTGAGACCATGGCTGCGAATGATTTTGCCAAGGAGGAACATGTAAAGGATGAATAGGAGGGGACCAAGCATCGAACCCTGGGGGACGCCTTGGGACAGAGGGGCAAGGGAGGAAGTGCATTTGTTAATACTGATGAACAGATGTCGGTATGTGAGGTATGACCTTAGCCAGGAGAGGGCAGTACCAGTGACGCTGAGGGAAGATTCGAGACGGGAAATGAGAATTGCGTGGTTGATTGTGTCAAAGGCTGCTGTGAGGTCAAGAAGGATGAGAACTGAGAGGTGACCAGAGTCTGAGGAGAGGGGGAGATCATTGGTGACTTTGAGGAGGGCAGGTTCTGTGCTGTGCTGTGAGTGGAAGCCAAGTTGAAATGTTTCAAACACACTGTTGGAGGAGAGGTGGGCTTTAAGTTGGGAGGCAACAGCACGTTCTAGTATTTTTGACAGAAAGGGGAAATTTGAGATGGGTCGGAATTTATTCATGTCGTCAGGATCTAGTCCAGGTTTTTTTGAGAACAGGGGTGACAGCATCCAGTTTGAGAGTTTGAGGGACTGAACCGGAACAGAAGGATGAGTTGATTTTTCTGTGATGATAGAGGAGATGGCAGGGAGGCAGTCTTTAACAAGTTTGGTTGGGATGAGGTCAAGAGCACAGGTGGAGGTTTCCATTCCAGCCATCAACTTGGGCAACTCCACTGGGGAGATGGGGGAGAAAGTGAGAGGCTGAGTGGTGAACTGGGGAGAGACAGGTGGAGGGGGCTGGGGGAGAGGACAGGTTGCTGTAGATGAGATGCAGTCAATTTTTGTGAGGAAAAATGAAAGGAAAGAGTTACACTTTTCAACTGTAAAGGATGTGGAGTTGTGAATCATGATGTATCAGAGACTCAGAAAGAGGAACTATTAAGTGAGGAGGTTTTTGTCACAATGTAAATCACTGTGATACAACCTCCTGAGCAGAGTCGTCCCATCGGTGACAGTAATAGACTGCTGAGTCTCCCTCCTCCACATTACTGATAATCAAACGATAATCTGATGTTGACTGACTAGTAGATGTGAACTTGGGAGAGGAGAAACCAGAGCCATACTTTGGAGAGCTCCAACTACGATCAAAAATCAGGACAAATTGAGGGACTCCTCCTGGAGTCTGTTTACACCAGCGAGCACCATCTAAAGGAGCGTTACACTCTAAGTTGGCTGTCTCTCCTTTCCTCAGCGTCACAACAGGAGGCTTCTGTGTCACCACCGTCACACCACTCACACCTGGAAACAACAAGATGACATGGAGTCAAGAGAAACACATAGACTGATGAATCCAACATGAGGTCAAAGCTGCAGTAAGTCAGCCTCCTTACATGTTAGAGC
>NC_065523.1:19483688-19485049 GCF_006386435.1 Epinephelus moara | reverse complement strand
GACCAGATACCGTGCTCTGGTCCCAAGCTTCAAAGCAGGTGGCCCTCATAGAGCTGACGGTACCCTGGGAGGAAAGGATTGAGGAGGCACATGAGTGCAAGCTGGGGAAATATCAGTCCCTCATCTTTGAGAGCCAGCAGAGGGGATGGAGAGCCTGGAACCTACCAGTGGAGGTCGGTTGCAGGGGCTTCCCAGGACAGTCACTCTGGAGAGCACTGGGGACAGTGCAGAGAGCTCTGCTCTCAGTTGAAGACGTCTGAAGGGAGCAATTTCTATGCCAACCACCCCATATAAGGCGCAGGAGCTAACTCCTGCCAAGTGTGGTGGCTGTAAACTGTTGTGAAAAAAAAAAAAGTTCAGTGGCAAGACATAACATTTCGAGCCTGGTTTACGTGACACTCTCAGAGAGCCTGCTTTCATGAAGGTGGTGTATTTAGGCAGTAGCTGATGCCATCTGCACAGGGATCCAGCAGGCCAAACACCAGCTTCCAGTAAGGCGCAGCATTGCCTTTGTCCGGGCAGGAGAGCAGCCTCCAGACCAGCTGAAGACCGCAACAGGCTTACTAGTCTCGGCTCGTGACTGGCAGCTGCAGGTGGACCTGGGGAGACAGTTGACATTTCCAGAGCACATTGCCACAACAACACTCAGGCCGGACTTGGTTTTAACATCTGACTCATCCAAGCAAGTAGTGCTGACTGATTATAATAATCTCATATTAAACAACATTAATGTTTATGTTGATGTTTGGAGGTCTGTTCTTTGCAGGAGTATTATTAACTCCCCTCAGACTGATTTCCTTAATCACTTCTTCAATTCATAATCAAAAACATCCAACAAATGACATCATCACTTTATCAGCTCATATTCATCTTTCATATTGTATGTGAAGTAAACAGTGTTGTATGATCAAAAGGTGAAGAGGAAATAAACTATTTACCAGTAATCTCTCTATCTTCACACAGCTTATCTCCTATATCAGTGTCATTACACGCTCCATATTGATAATGACTCCTGAGATTAGTTTATTAAAAACATATGAATAATCTGTGAATACAGATGGTATGTTATCAGATAAATGTAGCATCTTCACTTGGTTTTATTTTAGCTGCACTTTGACAAACTGTTTTGTTTTTTCATCTTCCGTCTGCCAGATGAACTTTGTACCTACCAAGGAAGTGGAAACACTACAGTTGGAGTCATATTTACTGTAGCAGCATAACTATAATAATCATCACTGCATGTGCAACAGAGGAATTGTCTTAACAAGGATTTTATTCTTTTAACAAGAAACTGTTGCACACTTTCTAATCTTTTGTGATGAGCAGCAAGAGATAATATTTTTTGTAAATGATTTTGTTTT
>NC_065523.1:19476077-19481617 GCF_006386435.1 Epinephelus moara | reverse complement strand
TGGGGTTCTCTTTGGGAGTGACGAGGATGGATAGGATCAGGAATGAGTGCATCAGAGGGACAGCTCATGTTAGATGTTTTGGAGATAAAGCCAGAGAGGCCAGACTGAGATGGTTTGGACATGTTCAGAGGAGGGATAGTGAATATATCAGTAGAAGGATTTTGAGGTTGGAAACTTCTAGGCAAGAGGCCTAGAGGAAGACCAAGGAGGAGATTTATGGATGTAGTGAAAGAGGACATGAAGTCAGTTGGTGTGAGAGAAGAGGATACAGAGGATAGGGTTAGATGGAGGCAGATGATTCGCTGTGGTGACCCCTAAAGGGTACAGCCGAAAGAGAAAGAAGAAGGAAGTAGAAACAATGCAGTTGGATTAATATTCACTGCGACTAAACAATAATCACCACTATGTGCACCAGAGGATTTCTCTCAACAAGGATTTTTTTATTGTGACAAAAAGGAAAAAGTAAAACAGTTGCAAATTTCCCAACAGGGTTATGGATCATAACTTTACTTGTGTTGATACAGTGTATTTTTAATAGGCTAATAATACAAAGATACTTCTAACTATTTATGTTGGAATCCAATTGAAGTGTTACATCATTTAAAATATATTTTAAATGTATAAGTGAGGAAGTTACAAGAAGCATTGACTGATGGCTTCACTGCCAGTCAAGATGTATCAGCAGGTCAAAAAGCAGAAGTAGTTAGTGAGGAGGTTTTTGTCACAGTGGAAATCACTGTGATACGTTCACAGAGCTGTCCCATGTGTTACAGTAATAGACTGCTGAGTCTCCCTCCTCCACATTGTTGATGATCAAACGATAATCTGATGTTGACTGATGAGTAGATGTGAATTTGGGAGAGGAGAAACCAGAGCCATAGCTTGGAGAGCTCATGCTGTGATACAAATATAACAAGTACTGAGGAACTCCTCCTGGAATCTGTTTATACCAGACCGCTCGTTGATCAGTAACAGTCCCCAGGTTACAGTCCATGGTGGCTGTCTCTCCTTTTCTCAGCGTCACAACAGGAGGCTTCTGTGTCACCACCGTCACACCACTCACACCTGGAAACAACAAGATGACATGGAGTCAAGAGAAACACACAGACTGATGAATCCAACATGAGGTCAAAGCTGCAGTAAGTCAGCCTCCTTACATGTTAGAGCAGTGATGAGAGTGCAGAGGGTCCCCAGCATGTTGTCAGTGTGTGGTGTAAACGTCCCTTACTGTCCAGCTGAGAGGTGAGCAGGGTTGGAGTGTGAGGAGAAGAGAGACTGAAGCTTATAAAGACACTGAGGAGAGGAGAAGTGGAGGAGGAGGAGTTTCCCAGATCTCAACGTGATTGTCTGTTTGGTCTTTTGATTATAGTAGTAGTATTTTATTTGTCACTTCCTGTTTGCTGTTTTGCATGTCTGCATTTGTCAAAAACATGTCTATTATTAATTGTGCTTGCTTATCAACTATTTTCTGCTTCGTGTTGCTTGCACAGTTAAATGCACTAAATTGTGAAAATAATTGCTCTATTACTGTTTAAATATTTTTTCTGTTTCCTGTTGCTCTGCACAGTGTGAGCTCAGTGCTGGTTATGGAGGGCTTTATAAGTGAGGTGAATGACTTTGTATTGGATACGTTGTGGGACAGGGAGCCAGTGGAGGTTCTGAAGGACAGGGGTGATGTGATCGTGGGATCTGGAGTGGGTGAGCAGACAGGCAGCAGAGTTCTGGATGTGTTGGGGTTTATTTAGAGGTTTGGATGGTTTTCCATAAAGAATGCTGTTACAGTGGTCAATTCTGGATGTGACAAAGGCATGGATGACAGTTTCAGCAGCAGAGCGGGAGGGCAATGGGCCCAGATGAGCTATGTTTTTGAGGTAGAAGAAGCCAGTACTGGTGATGTGATTGACGTGTTTTTTAAAAGAGAGATTGTTGTCGAAAATGACTCAAAGGTTGCGGATGTGTGGAAAGGAATGCAGAGTGGATTTGTCAATGGTGAGGCAGAAGTTGTGAGAGGTGTTGGTGAGGGATATGGGACCGATGATGATCATGTCTAATTTTTCACAGTTCAGTTTGAGAAAGTTTGCTTGCATCCAGGACTTGATGTCGTTGAGGCAGGTGGTCAGAGTGTCTGAGTTTCAGTGGTGATAGATGTAGTGGAGATGTAGAGCTGGATGTCATCAGCGTAGCAGTGGAAGTTGAGACCATGACTGCGAATGATTTTGCCAAGGAGGAACATGTAAAGGATGAATAGGAGGGGACCAAGCACCGAACCCTGGGGGACGCCTCGGGACAGAGGGGCAAGGGAAGAAGTGCAGTTGTTAATACTGATGAACAGATGTCGGTATGTGAGGTATGACCTTAGCCAGGAGAGGGCAGTACCAGTGATGCTGAGGGAAGATTCGAGACGGGAAATGAGAATTGCGTGGTTGATTGTGTCAAAGGCTTCTGTGAGGACAAGAAGGATGAGAACCGAGAGGTGACCAGAGTCTGAGGAGAGGAGGAGATCATTGGTGATTTTGAGGAGGGCGGTTTCTGTGCTGTGCTGTGAGCGGAAGCCAGGTTGAAATGGTTCAAACACACAGGAGGCGAGTATGTCATTGTAGTAGCTGACAAGGTTGGAGGGATTCACAGACAGTGGGGGAGGGAAGGCAGACATTACACTAGCAAGAGAGGCTGAGAAAGCTGAGTGGGAGATGGGCTTCAGAGTTCTAAAATATATTTTGCGTTTTTCTTTTGGGGTAGGGATGTCAGTGTCCAAGGTGATTGCCAAGTGGTCCGATATATGCAGGTGGAGGCTGGCGAGGTGATGTATTGTAAGACCAATGAAGCAAACCAAGTCCAGAATGTGACCGCGACTGTGGGTGGGGAAGTTGACATGTTGTGTGAAGTTGAGGGATTGCAGCAGTCCCAGGAAATCCATGGCAGATTTACAGTTAATGTTGTCAATGTGGAAATAAGAATTACAGAGGAGGATAATGGAAGGTGAGATGGCACATAGCTGGGTCAAAAAAATCAGAGAATTCAGATAGAAAAGAGGGGTTTTGCTTTGGGGGGCGGTAGATAATGGCTGTGACTAAAGGAGTAGGACCAGAGAGTTTGATCTGCGATGTATTCCAGCTTTTATTAGAATGTCCATGCAGTCCGGACGCTGGTGGTTGTTGTAGTGTTGAAGTTCTGTGGCAGAGTTCAGCAGCAACATGGTCAAGTCAGTGAACGCTAGCCTTGTGCCAGCCGGGAGCCAGGTATTGAGGAAAGGAGAAGCGACGTGCACCCCAAGACCATCTACAGGGTAATTTTGTTTTTAAATAGACCACAGTATATGCTGCAATGAGACATAAGTACACAGCTGGTTTCTGTGAAAAAGTTAAAAGTTTATATAACATTACAATTTATATATTTAGAGTATTCTACTACTTCTGCTCTTGTTTTCCACATGAGGAAGTTCAGAGTGGCACTGTTAAATATTAATGGTTTTATGAATCATGATGTACCAGAGACTCAGAAAGAGGAACTATTAAGTGAGGAGGTTTTTGTCACAGCGTAAATCACTGTGATACATCCTCCTGAGCAGAGTCATCCCATCGGTGACAGTAATAGACTGCTGAGTCTCCCTCCTCCACATTTCTGATAATCAAACGATAATCTGATGTTGACTGACTAGTAGATGTGAATTTGGGAGAGGCGAAACCAGAGCCATACTTTGGAGAGCTCCAACTACGATCAAACACCAGGACAAACTGAGGGACTCCTCCTGGAGTCTGTTTATACCAGCGAGCACCATCTAAAGGAGCGTTACACTCTAAGTTGGCTGCATCTCCTTTCCTCAGCGTCACAACAGGAGGCTTCTGTGTCACCACCGTCACACCACTCACACCTGGAAACAACAAGATGACATGGAGTCAAGAGAAACACACAGACTGATGAATCCAACATGAGGTCAAAGCTGCAGTAAGTCAGCCTCCTTACATGTTAGAGCAGTGATGAGAGTGCAGAGGGTCCCCAGCATGTTGTCAGTGTGTGGTGTAAACGTCCCTTACTGTCCAGCTGAGAGGTGAGCAGGGTTGGAGTGTGAGGAGAAGAGAGACTGAAGCTTATAAAGACACTGAGGAGAGGAGGAGTGGAGGAGGAGGAGTTTCACCCAACAGTTTCCTTAGCTCATAAATCAACTACAGCATGTATGGGATCTACATCATAAACTTTTTCATCACTTCTGTTGTTAAACTCATCTTCATATTGCTTTAAGAAATCTTTTTATGTTCTTTAAATACTAAATCCAGCTGTGGTATCACATTAATTGTGCCTTCTGGTAGTTTCCATAAAGGACTGATCACACCAAATAAATACTCCTTCATGGCTTTCGTTTAATGTTAAATGTGACTTGTCAAGTTGTAATTAAATGCAGCAAACATGATTAAATCTTTGGGAAGACATGGTTTAATTCCAAATGTTTATGTTTAATACACCTTCTCTACTTCGTCCTCATTGTTTAAGATGAAAACATACTGATTCAGTTACAATTATTGCCTTGATGTGTCTGCTGAAGCTCTGATCTGAGTCTATTAAAACACCCAAATTTCGAACTGAGGTTTTGGTCTTTAATTCAATTGATTTAATTGCATCCAGTTTTTTATTTTCTCTAAGCATTCATCAAGTGAGTCAAAAACATCATGGTCACTTGGTGGAAGATCTAAATAAATCTGTGTGTCATCTGTGTAGCTGTGATAGCAAATGTTATTGTCATGTATGATTGGATCTAGAGGAGCATGTACAGGTTAAATAACAGCAGCCCAAGAATCAAACCCCGAGGGACTCCAAGTGTCTTGCTGATCTGCTCAGATTTATAATAACTGTATTTTACAGTATGTGCAAACAGTATTATATAATAAGCAGGGTGTGGTGTGTGTTTCATTTGTTGGAAACAAATCTTGAATCCCTAAATCTATATGACATGTTGTCAGGTGAATGAAGCATTTTCATTTGTTGTGTTTCAGCTGCACAAGACATCACTTTAGTTTTTGTAACTTTCTGCAGCCAGGTGATCTTTTAACTTTGGATATATGTGTTAAAGTAGATAACGATTAAATCCAAACAAATGTTTGTGTAACAATTATCACAACCTGTGCGACATTATCTGAATTAAGATCAGCAAACTTTCTATAACATGTCGAGTGAGCATGTTGTCTGTTTTGTTTAAGCATGTACCCATGACATACTGTATATGACTATCATACTGAAAGATCTGAAGATTTATGTGAGTAAAATAAAAGGGTTTAGAAGTTTGAAACATAATTTTAATATCTATGGGGGGAAGTTACAAGAAGCATTGACTGATGGCTTCACTGCCAGTCAAGATGTATCAGCAGGTCAAAAAGCAGAAGTAGTTAGTGAGGAGGTTTTTGTCACAGTGTAAATCACTGTGACACGTACTCTGTAGCAGAGTCATCCCATGTGTTACAGTAATAGACTGCTGAGTCTCCCTCCTCCACATTGTTGATGATCAAACGATAATCTGATGTTGACTGATGAGTAGATGTGAATTTGGG
>NC_065523.1:19470244-19474574 GCF_006386435.1 Epinephelus moara | reverse complement strand
GGAGGAGGAGTTTCAACACTCAACACTCATAATTCAATGACAGCATATGTGTGGGTTTCATATCACATAATGTCTTGTGAAACAACATATATTTGATAACTTCTGTTGGTCAGAAAAATGTATCTGAAAGGAAAAAGGGTTTGATAGTATAAAGTGAGATTTATCTACTCCAATTGTCATATCAAACCATTTATGTTTTTTTTTTTCCAATATCATTCTTTAAAAAAACATAAAGAACACAGTATAAATATATTGTCATTGATTTCTTAAGTTTGTGTTTTAAAATTTTCACTAAGTTGTAAATAATGTTCCTCCTTAGTTCCGTGTATGATGTACTGCCAACGCCAACAAACCTCCAAAGGTGGAGATTGACAGAGGATCCCTCCTGCGTGCAGTGCAAGAGACCAGCAAACCTGGAGCACATTCTGTCGAGTAAGCCTGACCGACGGGAGGTTCAGATGGCGCCATGATCATGTGCTGGTGCAACTGGCCGATTGACTGGAGAAGGAGAGGAAGCGGAAAGCCATCAAGGCCCAAGCCAAAGGCCCCCGCTTCATTGGCTTTCTCAGGCCTGGGGAGAAGGCAGCCAAGGAGGACGCATGATCAAGGATCCTATACGGCAAAGGGTAACACTTTACAATAAGGTGCACAACATTAGAGGAGTTACTGAGGAACTAATGATGAATGTTAATGGTCAGTTCTTCAGTCACCCCTGATCAAATTTCAGAGGACTAGTTACTGAGGAACTAATGAGCACCCAACTATTACTTAATCATTACCTACCCTTTTTGTGTACCCTAAAGTTTGTCACTGTGGTGATTTTCACTTCATCTATAGTTTGATCCAATCAGCCTGCAAAACACCTGAGATCAAGTCCATATCTAACTATGTATAAATGTAGCCTACACACCTGACTGCGTCCTCGCTCATATTGTCTGCTAGTAGTTTGATTTCAGTCTTATGAACAGGCCTACTTATGGGGGTTTGCAGCTATTTCACAGAGCGACCTCATTTACTGTATTACACACTGTTCACAGAGTATTCCTCATTTTAATTTAATCTGTCTCAGAGGTGCCAACATGTATATTGAGTTTAAATACATTTTAAAACATCCATCAAAATTCATGTGATCAGGTAGACTCTGTACGTTTTACCATCACTGAGCATTATGTGTTGCTTCATTGCGACTGTTTGTATTTAGACTATCAGACTGTATTTTAGGGCATACTGACATTTCTAACTGTGGGCATGATGACTTATAAGAAAGTGAAAGACACACACAAGCATTTTAAAGCCAAATCAAGTCAAATGTACTTATATTTCATACAGAGCAGGTCTAGACTATACTCTTTAGTTAACAGAGACCCAACAAATTCCCACCATGAGCAAGCACTTTGGCAACGGTGGCGAGGAAAAACTGCCTTTTAACAGGCAGAAACCTCGAGCAGAACCAGGCTCTATGGTGGGCGGCCATCTGCCTCGACCGGTTGGGTTGGAGGGGGTGACAGAGGAGGGAGGGATGGAGGGAGAGAAGGGGGCACTGAGTGTGGGAGTTAGAGTGAGGGAGGGGTGGAGAGAGGGGGAGAGTGGGAGGGAGAGAGAATGGGAGTATCTCTGCATGGGGAGGAGGCATAATCATCTCCGGTCTTCTTTGCCGTTGATCAGCTCCTGGTAGATGTTGAAGTCCATCATCAGGGACTGAAGAAAACCACACAGAGTTCCCACCTCAGATTTTATTCTAACACCTTCTACTACACAAATATATAACTTCCCTGTTTTCACTCAGTGACTTCTACAGACTTGATCATTTCTAACGTGCATTCAAAGATCAGATTAACTGAACATTCATGGCTGCACACTGAGAAACTACCAAATATGTCATGGTGCTATACACCAGCCTGCTCCACACTACCTTGAGTTCAGACGAGTGGAGGAAAAGGAGCTGTCTCTGGTAGATGAAGTTCAGCCCGGTTCATGCTGACAGGTGTGCTCTTCTTTCACACAGTGTCTCTGAAATACCTGTGAGGAGAGAAAGATGATGTAAACAGATGGTTAACAGAGAGGTGAGTTTAATTTATCAGGCCAGCCATGCTGTTATTACAAAGCTTTGGTTTTGTGTTTTATCTGCAAAGTTATATTTACATGTGTATCTCTGGTCCCTTCTGTTAAACTGAGGTCTTCACATGGGGGCAGGACAGGAGTCAGAGGTGCAGGAGGCTGGAGGAGGCTGGAGATAGAGGTTTGGTCACAACCTGCAGGTGGAGGCGGCGGCTGCAGGTTATTGGCAGAGGCTGTAGGCTGAAGTTTGGCCGCAGCTGTCTGTCAGAATTTGCAGGTGGAGGCATCACCTGCAGGTTGCTGAAAAGGGCTGTAGATGGAGGTTTGGCCGTAGCTGTCTGCTAGAACTGGCAGGTGGAGGCGGCGGCTGCAGGTTGCTGGCAGAGGCTGGAGGTGGAGGTTTGACTGCAGCTGTCTGCTAGAACCTGCAGTTGGAGGTAGTGGTGCAGGTTGCTGGCAGAGGCTGTAGATGGAGGGTTGACTGCAGAGGTCTGCCAGAATCTGCAGGTTGCTGGCAGAGGCTGGAGGTGGAGGTTTGGCCGTAGCTGTTTCGGTGTAGGATGGAGCTGGACACTAAGGAGGCGATAGATGGTTTGGCTGCAGCTGTCTTCCAGAATCTGCAGCTGGAGGCGGTGGCAGCAGGTTGCTGGCAGAAGCTGGAGTTGGCAGAGTTTAAACCTGAAGGTGGCAGTGAGAGGCAGCTGGTGGAGGTGTTTCTTTAACTGTCAAACAGAATTTGCAGGTGGAGCATGGGGCAGCAGTTGGGTGGTAAAAGCTATTTCTATGCCAACCACCCCACATAAGGCGCAGGAGCTAATTCCTGCCAAGTGCGGTGGCTGTGATATACCCTTATCGTGTAAAGACATGTACTCTTTGTAAATAGCAATCTGGACAGAGTGTAAAAGTTTACTTCTCATCGCAGTATTTTTTCTCTCAGCAAGAAAACATGTTTGTTATTAATGAAAATTGTTGTAAATAATTCTTCGAAAAACTAATCACAAATGTCTTTATCTACATGACCTGTAAATGAATACAATATTTTCATATGCTTGTGTTTTAGCTGCACATTAATGAAGTGTGTGAGCATGACTGATACAGACTGACTTTGTATGGGTGTGTAACAATCATCACAACCTGTGTATCTCACAAATATCACATTTTGGGGAACAGAACAGCCTCTGTAAACTTTCAGTGAAAAAAAAGTTAAGTGGCTCTATCTTCACACAGCGTATCTCCTATATCAGTGTCATTACGCGCTCCATATTGATAATGACTCCTGAGATTAGTTTATTAAAAACATATGAATAATCTGTGAATATAGATGGTATGTTATCAGATAAATGTAGCATCTTCACTTGGTTTTATTTTAGCTGTACTTTGACAAACTGTTTTGTTTTTTCATCTTCCGTCTGCCAGATGAACTTTGTAGCTACCAAGGAAGTGGAAACACTACAGTTGGATTCATATTTCCTGCAGCAGCATAACTATAATAATCATCACTGCATGTGCAACAGAGGAATTGTCTTAACAAGGATTTTATTCTTTTAACAAGAAACTGTTGCACACTTTCTAATCTTTTGTGATGAGCAGCAAGAGATAATATTTTTTGTAAATGATTTTGTTTTCAACAGAGTATTAAATCCTGACTCAGCTTTACCTGTATAAATATATTGTTTGTATAATAGGCATGTACCACCATGATAATTTATAAGAGAATCCAATTGGTTGGTTTTTGGCATTTGAAATTATACTTTAAATGTATAAGTGGGGAAGTTACAGAAATTATTGAGTGATGGCTTCACTGCCAGTCAAGATGTATCAGCAGGTCAAAAAGCAGAAGTAGTTAGTGAGGAGGTTTTTGTCACAGTGTAAATCACTGTGATACGTGCTCTTTAGCAGAGCTGTCCCATGTTTGACAGTAATAGACTGCTGAGTCTCCCTCCTCCACATTGTTGATGATCAAACGATAATCTGATGTTGACTGATGAGTAGATGTGAATTTGGGTGAAGAGAAACCAGTGCCATAAAATGGAGAGCTATCACCGTGATAAAAAAATATTACATATTGAGGAACTCCTCCTGGAATCTGTTTATACCAGCGAGCAGCACTGTTAGTAACAGTCCCCAGGTTACAGTCCATGGTGGCTGTCTCTCCTTTCGTCAGCGCCATAACAGGAGGCTTCTGTGTCACCACCGTCACACCACTCACACCTGGAAACAACAAGATGACATGGAGTCAAGAGAAACACACAGACTGATGAATCCAACATGA
>NC_065523.1:19467398-19469240 GCF_006386435.1 Epinephelus moara | reverse complement strand
ATGGGGAGGAGGCATAATCATCTCCGGTCTTCTTTGCCGTTGATCAGCTCCTGGTAGATGTTGAAGTCCATCATCAGGGACTGAAGAAAACCACACAGAGTTCCCACCTCAGATTTTATTCTAACACCTTCTACTACACAAATATATAACTTCCCTGTTTTCACTCAGTGACTTCTACAGACTTGATCATTTCTAACGTGCATTCAAAGATCAGATTAACTGAACATTCATGGCTGCACACTGAGAAACTACCAAATATGTCATGGTGCTATACACCAGCCTGCTCCACACTACCTTGAGTTCAGACGAGTGGAGGAAAAGGAGCTGTCTCTGGTAGATGAAGTTCAGCCCGGTTCATGCTGACAGGTGTGCTCTTCTTTCACACAGTGTCTCTGAAATACCTGTGAGGAGAGAAAGATGATGTAAACAGATGGTTAACAGAGAGGTGAGTTTAATTTATCAGGCCAGCCATGCTGTTATTACAAAGCTTTGGTTTTGTGTTTTATCTGCAAAGTTATATTTACATGTGTATCTCTGGTCCCTTCTGTTAAACTGAGGTCTTCACATGGGGGCAGGACAGGAGTCAGAGGTGCAGGAGGCTGGAGGAGGCTGGAGATAGAGGTTTGGTCACAACCTGCAGGTGGAGGCGGCGGCTGCAGGTTATTGGCAGAGGCTGTAGGCTGAAGTTTGGCCGCAGCTGTCTGTCAGAATTTGCAGGTGGAGGCATCACCTGCAGGTTGCTGAAAAGGGCTGTAGATGGAGGTTTGGCCGTAGCTGTCTGCTAGAACTGGCAGGTGGAGGCGGCGGCTGCAGGTTGCTGGCAGAGGCTGGAGGTGGAGGTTTGACTGCAGCTGTCTGCTAGAACCTGCAGTTGGAGGTAGTGGTGCAGGTTGCTGGCAGAGGCTGTAGATGGAGGGTTGACTGCAGAGGTCTGCCAGAATCTGCAGGTTGCTGGCAGAGGCTGGAGGTGGAGGTTTGGCCGTAGCTGTTTCGGTGTAGGATGGAGCTGGACACTAAGGAGGCGATAGATGGTTTGGCTGCAGCTGTCTTCCAGAATCTGCAGCTGGAGGCGGTGGCAGCAGGTTGCTGGCAGAAGCTGGAGTTGGCAGAGTTTAAACCTGAAGGTGGCAGTGAGAGGCAGCTGGTGGAGGTGTTTCTTTAACTGTCAAACAGAATTTGCAGGTGGAGCATGGGGCAGCAGTTGGGTGGTAAAAGCTATTTCTATGCCAACCACCCCACATAAGGCGCAGGAGCTAATTCCTGCCAAGTGCGGTGGCTGTGATATACCCTTATCGTGTAAAGACATGTACTCTTTGTAAATAGCAATCTGGACAGAGTGTAAAAGTTTACTTCTCATCGCAGTATTTTTTCTCTCAGCAAGAAAACATGTTTGTTATTAATGAAAATTGTTGTAAATAATTCTTCGAAAAACTAATCACAAATGTCTTTATCTACATGACCTGTAAATGAATACAATATTTTCATATGCTTGTGTTTTAGCTGCACATTAATGAAGTGTGTGAGCATGACTGATACAGACTGACTTTGTATGGGTGTGTAACAATCATCACAACCTGTGTATCTCACAAATATCACATTTTGGGGAACAGAACAGCCTCTGTAAACTTTCAGTGAAAAAAAAGTTAAGTGGCTCTATCTTCACACAGCGTATCTCCTATATCAGTGTCATTACGCGCTCCATATTGATAATGACTCCTGAGATTAGTTTATTAAAAACATATGAATAATCTGTGAATATAGATGGTATGTTATCAGATAAATGTAGCATCTTCACTTGGTTTTATTTTAGCTGCACTTTGACAAACTGTTTTGTTTTTTCAT
>NC_065523.1:19464387-19466964 GCF_006386435.1 Epinephelus moara | reverse complement strand
TTCATTAACTCATGATCAAATTTCATAGAGGGGTTAATCACGACTTAATAATTAGTGAACTAGTTACTTCATCAGTACAGAATCATTACTCAATAACCCGTCCATTAGTTAACCTTTTTATGTCCTAAAGTAAAGTGACACATAATAAGTAGTCTTTCATTACTTCATCATCATCTTTACAATTAGTTCCTTAACAAAAAAATCACAGACAGAAGGATTCTTGAGAAGAGTTTTATTCATTATTTTCAGACCACATACACATTAATATGACCATCCATGTTATGCTGTGCAATGATGCCTTATAAATAAATATGGTAGTGTGTCACATTTTAGGTAGGCTAAGCTTAAAGAATTCATCATGGGGGCTGCGTGTGAAGTACTGTATACTGATCACACCGTTGTCCACAGTACAGTTGTTTGAGGTGCACAAAATTTAGAGTAGTTACTATGAAACAAATTTGGAATGAATGATGAACTAACTATTAGTTAATGGTCAGTTCTTCAGTAACTCCTGATCAAATTTCAGAGGACTAGTTAGTGAGGAACTAATGAGGACCTAAGTATTACTTAATCATTACCTACCCTTTTTGTGTACCCTAAAGTAAAGTGAGACATCAAAATGAGTAGATAATGAGTACTGAATCATTACCTACTCATTTTAATGTCTGAAATTACTGAGGAAACATCCACAGGTCTGAAACTTTTTGTTCACATCAAGAAGTATCAAGTCATGTATCAAATACATGACTTACACACTCTGACCTGTGTGCATGGTGCACAGAGTATGGTTTACAAAGCCTATAGAGTTACTTGGCTCAATACACATAATGCAGCACAAATTAAATACAAAGAAAGGACCAAGAAATCCCCACAAGCAGCTAGCAGACCTTCTGCACAGACCCATTCACATATTACACACCATCAACAGGTGACTGACAGGTGATTAAACAACCACATAATGGAAAACTAGAGAGATGTCACATCATTCAAAGCCTCTGCAGACAGCAGCAACAACACAACATCATACAAATAGTACACAGCGCATAAAATAACCTGAATAACATCAACAAGTACACTGCAAAGAGTTAAACACACACAGGAGGCAGCCACAGCGGGACATTTAAACATCAGGAAATAAACCAGAGAGACAAACACAGACAGAGAGACAGATAGAGTGTATGTGACTTACATTTGTTGTTCAAGGCCATTCACCTTTCTGTCATGGTGATGAAGTAGACACTGGTGTTCAGCTGCACTTGCTGCTTTGACAGTCTCTGTTTGTTTGTTTGTTGACAGAGTCCTCTTCCTCATTGACAGTCATTTTGTTTTCTTGTTTGCTTGTTTGTTTGTTGACAGAGTCCTCTTCCTCACTGACAGTCAGTTTGTTTGTTGACAGTCTTCGTTTCCTCTCTCTGTGGCTGCTACATGTAGCTAGCTTAGCACGTTAGCCGATATCATTAGCAACACTGGAAAACTAGCTAACATTACGGCTACTTAGAAGCTAACTGTTGCTTCATTTAAAGTAACTTGTTGTTAACTTTATGCTGTTTGTTTTGTAAAATGCTATTTTATTAAGTTTATTTACCAGGGACGTGTCCGTTAAGGTTCCAGAGTGTCCTTACAGAGGCTGATTTGTACTGTTTGATACTTCACTGTATTTTAATTAAGAGAGGCAACTTTCACCTGCAGTTGATTTCAGTTAGGGTGTAATACCACACTTTGACCACTGACACGTGGGGGCGCTGTTTGACTTGGTAAAAGATGGGAAAGTACTAAAATATAAAAGAAAAGTATTGAGTCAAAGATTTTTTTTACATATTGAGGAACACTATAGTTGTTTTAAATTAGACTTAAAGTATCGTCTTAAATCCTTAAGAATTCATAACTGTTTCAGCACCGTAGCTGAGTTGTATTGTATTGCTTACTGTATTACACACTGTTCAGAGTATTCCTCATTTTAATTTAATCTATCTCAGAGGTGCCAACATGTATATTGAGTTTAAATACATTTTAAAACATCCATCAAAATTCATGTGATCAGGTAGACTCTGTACGTTTTACCATCGCTGAGCGTTATGTGTTGCTTCATTGCGACTGTTTGTGTTTAGACTATTATTTTTCTTTTCTTTTTGAGTTTATTAAACATTTGTAGTCATCACACAAGATAAATATTTGACCACTTAGCTTGTGGAAATGGGCTGCAGAGCGTCAAGAACAAAATCAATTTACAAAGAAATGATTAACATTTACAACTACAAGATTAATGGATTACTGTTGGAATCTTTTATTAATGGTTTATAACATTATTTTATAAATGCTGTTAGCTTCTGCTGAATTGAAAAACTAATGACTGTATTTATGGCATACTAACATGACAACTGTGGGCATGATGACTTATAAGAAAATGAAAGACACACACGAGCATTTTAAAGCCAAATCAAGTCAAATGTACTTATATTTCATACAGAGCAGGTCTAGACCATACTCTTTAGTTAACAGAGACTCAACAAATTCCCACCATGAGCAAGCACTTTGGCAACGGCGGCAAGGAAAAACTGCCTTTTAACAGGCAGAAAC
>NC_065523.1:19456401-19463887 GCF_006386435.1 Epinephelus moara | reverse complement strand
CATGTGCGTTTCCACCAATTGTTTTCCTGGATGCACAGGTCAGTGGAACAGAGTGGGGCCGATTTGTTTTATCAGTCCATTTAAAGGGAAAATCTTCTATCCCCTTGTTCAAAGCGTCCAAAGTAAAATACTTTTTGGAAATGAATACAGTCAGACAGAGAGATATTTCAACAGGAACTATTCCCTCAAATAAATCGTGGACAATATCTGGAGGGAAACCACTAGGAACAGTGAAATTGGTACGTTTTTCTGACAGAACACATTTCCTCTTAACACCATAACAGTTGTTCAAAGAATTTTCTTCAAGATGATTTGTGTGAATCTCCTCAGTTCTCAGAGAGAAATCTCCAGCTCCAACTTCCTTGGCCTGAATTTCTAACCTATCTGCTGTACAAAACCTGCAAAAATATCTGCCAGAAACACTCTCTATAAAACCAGCAATACTGTGTGCGCCAAGGTTGTCTGCAACAACACACTGCAAAGTGCCCTTCAAAGTTTTCCCCAACTTATCAACAAAAATCCCATGTTGTTCCAATGTTATGAGATCAGTAATCAAAGGCTCTAACACTTTTTCATAACCATACACATTGACATCATTGCTATTGATCAACGCAGCCAAATGGATAGAGGACAACAAGGAGTGACAACCAGGTGGCAGATTGCCTAAAATCCAATACAAGGTACAGATTTTATGTTTTTTACGTGATGTGTAATTGCACATTCTTTTGAGAGAATAGCATTTCTTTTAAAGAGAAGTCCATCCCAAAATGATCTGTATACCTGTTTATCACTCTCCACTGGTTGATGTTTTTCTTTCACATTTATAGCCTTATTTAATATAGTTTCACAATTCAGAAGTTGCTGCAAAGATTTTAGTAAAGGTACATACTGAAAAGACTTTCTATTCTTTCGGTCTAACACATATTCAACAGGTTCCACAACGTTGAAGTTTTTTCTAAAGTATGACTTCCATTTCCAAGCAGTCAATAGTGGACCCTGGTTTCCTTTTGCAGCTTGAATGGGATTCGAAGTGCAAACTACAGTAGCTAACTCTTCACTCTCATCAACTCTGCAATTCTTATCTTGTATGAAGTTGATTATAGTCTTTTGGGTGACCGGCACAGAGGCAGTACCAATTAAATATTGCAACTCTTCAAGTAGTTCATTCACAGCTGCACTTGGCACCAGAAAAGAGTGTTCTAACTTTATGACTGAGGCTAATTTTAGTTCAATAACTTTTGTCATATTTGTTGATTCTTCATCAGGAAGTTCTTCAGATGGTAAATCATCATCTGACTGCTCAGTAGTGCCGCTTTCAAATGATTCTACAACAGCAGGACTCTCAACAGGTCCATCAACAATTCCAGGCTTAAAACCATGAATTGTGTAGGGGGTATGTTTTCTCCATTTGTGAGTTTTGAAAGCACCGTAAAGATTTGTTTTGTATGAACAACCAGCAAACATGCAATTGACAGATTCATGATTTTTCAAATGTGTCCCAATGTGTTGAAAATAGTCTGTCTCAGTAGAAAGTTGATTGTTGTCGCAGATGTGGCACTTGAATAGTGAAAAGCTATAGCCTGGTTCCAGACCATAGACCCCGCCCACTCAACTGAGTAGGCTTGCATCTCTGGTCTGGCATACTGCAATGAATTTGTGATTTATCTCGTCCAAACGATGGACGGACCAATGAACACCGGGGCTGGGGGCGAGTCTAGCGATTAGCCAATCAGCGCCACGCTAATGGCGACCGCTACAGATCCTACAGACCACATTACACATTAACGATGCTATCGAGGTATTTCGCCACTACTCGCGTTAATGGAGGACCAAATTAAGGAATTAAGGATTAACAGGCGATGCAGCTGGGCGTGCACGGCGACGGAGACATTTTAAACGGGCAATGCTCGCTTGTTTTCGGCACCTCCGAGGCATGGATACTAATGACGTCAGATTCTGGGTGAGTCATTGATCTCTACCGATTGGTTAGGGAAAAATCAAATTCCCTCCCCCTTGTAAATCGCCTTCAATGGAAGCGATGTCAGACTGAAGGTTCTGGGAGCTTCAGTCTGACACTCAGGCTAGAAAAGCTATCCTTCTGTGAGGATTTTTATTTTGAGCAGGATGGGATTTGCTTAGATGGGTCAGCAGAGCTTTCCATGTCTTGCATGTGCATGGGCAATTCTCATAAGTATAAGGGTAAGCATGGCCCCGCCCATAATGTTGATGATCAAGTTTATAGTGTTTCAGAAGTTCAGATCTTCTTGAATATGAATGGTCACAGTCTTTACATTTCCACATGCATGGATAACTGAGGAAAAACATTAGGGAGGGGAGGGTTTTAGGAGGGTGATCTAATTATCACAAATGCCTTCATGTCAATGTCAATGTCAATGTCAGCTTTATTTATATAGCACCTTTAAAACAGCCAACGGCCAACCAAAGTGCTTTACAGTTAAATAACAACAACAACAACAACAACACACAAAAAAAAACATTTAAATATAGTGAAATATAACAAAGGTAAAAGACCATGATAGTATAGAACTTAGTTAAATTTACAGAGGATGCACAGCAGATTTGGTGGCTGCTTTCCTTAAGTTAAAAGTGCAAAATCTGCGGTTTAGTTTCGTATGTATTTCTTTAGAAAATGACATAAAGTGCTAATCTTAGTCAAAAAATAGATAACGTAACATAACGCGGTAAAAAACGAGTCACAACAAGCACACAGGACCGTTTAGAGTTGCTCAAGAGTTTATCTGATGACTGCAGGCAGAGGCAGGCTAATGCTTCCCATTGACTCCCAGCATTTGAGCTAAGCTAATTAGCGGTGGGCGAGCTCTGCCCGTCTCTCCCTTTTTACTGCACGTACAGTCGAAAGAATTGTATCTATCTGCTTGTCATGGACTCGGGAGTGAGGCAAGACATGCAAACAAAACAAATGTTGGCGTATACCTTTAACGTTACTTTTATTAGCCGTAACGTTAGCTCTCGCTAGCTTAGCTTAGTTTAGTAACTCATGGGAGCATGTGTTTCAGTGCCCACACACACGCATACACTCATACTCTTCACACCATGCCCAGGCTGTTACCGTCATGATTTAACAACACTTTATGACGTCGTTCTATTTTATCTGAGTGAAAATTTTACCTTTCCGCGGCAGCTCCTCGTCTCCCAACCTTATCCACCGTCTGCCTGGCCGGCTCTGCTCTCTCCGGACTCACTTAAAGATACAGTGCGTCGGCCCAGAGGACTGAAAACAACGTCCAGTCAAGGACAGAATAATACATGCTTAGAAAATGACTTTGACTATCTTTAATGTTACCAGAATGCAAAGTTCTTTATTTTCCTTACCAGTGTCAACGTTGGCTTCTTCTGTCCAAATCCGAAATGCAGGACCGTTTGAGGTGGAAATACATTTACCGCCAGAAGTTTAAAGACTGCGCATGCGCAAATCATACTCAATCTAATAAAAATCCTTTGATCAAAATGAAACATTTCAGTTTGGTGCCCCGCTGTCAGTTTACATTATAGTAAAGTAAAAAAAACTGATTCAACCATAAACATAAATTAGAAAGTTTAGTTTAAATGAGCAAACTAATATTTTTCAACTATTGGAATGATAAAAATCACATTAAACGAATGACAGCTTTGTTTGACTTTTTTCAGTGTAAGCTAACAGACTCTGCCTGATTGGTAAGTAGCCTACTATGTCACTGGTTTCTTTTTCCAATTAACACTCTTGTTTTAAACATAAAGGGATACTTTGCCAATTTTTAACCATCAAAATAATGTGGGTAGTGGGTATAGATGAACTGTAGTAAACTTCCCTCCATCTAATAAGTGTCTAGATATCCCTCCTCCCCCATGGCAAAACTCCACCAGATGACATAATGTACATCATTTGGCGGAGCTTCGCTACCTCTCGGGGCTGTTGCTTGAACACACATGGGGGAAGTTTTCCTTGTAGGCTTTCTCCAAGAAAACTCTTAACTGACAGAAATCTATTCCTTTTACCCAAACCATGACTTTTGTCCTAACCCTTTACCAGGAGATCTCTTTCTGGTAGAAAGCCCTCGAGGAAATTTTCTCCCAACTGCTGCTTGAACCACAGGCTGCACTTCCACATTTTCGTATATCCTGCCATCCATGCTGCTGCCGCCATGGACACAAAAAGTATAGAAGCAGATCAACTTCTCTAACATTCATCATAGATCACAGGGACTAAGGGCCGGGTTGGTTGGGGAGTGGTGACAGCTACTCTGGCTCACACTGCAAGAATGCTGCTGCTTTGCCTACAGGTGGCTTTGTTTATAGCCGGCTTTTGCTATTGTTTAGTCTTTCTATGAACTGTTGTGTAATTACATAACTGTCATCAATAAGCTCTTTTTAGCCTGGGCCATTTAAGTAGAGTGACTGTGCTCTGTGAATGGGGTTTATTTCATTTACAGTGTTGCTGTGTGTAATTCACAGGCCTGGTAACCTCACCTGTGGATCTTCTATAGCTTGTGTAATTCATTCATTCACTTTGTTTTATTTCACTCAGTTTAAAATGTGTTATCAAGTGTCTAATTATTTTATTCTAAGTTACAAATGTGGTTATTTTACATTAGCAACAGACGTACTGTTTATTATTAGTTTGTTTAGTTACTTTTGCTTCATTTGCTGTTACCTAGCAAGTCACTTCATGCAGATAACAATGTGTTTAGTTTATTTTGACACATTTGCAAACTGGTGGTTGTTCATTTCTTGCAATTATTATCATTTTGGGTCATTTATTTTGTTTTGTTTCTTTTGTTATTGTATGCCTCACTTGTAGATTTTGTGTTTGACCATCTTACACAAACTGATATTGCTCTTAGGAGTGTTCCTAACCGTGCCCATATTTGGTCACCCCTCTATTGGGGTACCTAGCACACAGATCTGGTACTAAAAGGTTGAGCTAAAACACTGCAGTCTGTTGACTGGTCAATAGCGGAAGGTCACTCTGCTCAGAGCTGAGTTGTGGCTGGTTTTGAACCTTATGTAACCACTGTTCATACCATGGCAAGTTTTACATATGTTATATATATATATATATATATATATAGGCAGCCCCTGATGTCCAAACTACATGAACTAAGCTCCTCACTGTGTCCTTGACTCTGAGCTCAGAAGCAAACTTGACTACATTCTCCCAGTTCCTGCTTAAAGCTCGTAATCACAGCTGGCTGATTAAGCCCAGACTGACAGGTAAATGGAGAGCTTCACCTTCACACGCAGCTCTACTCAGCCTTCTCTGTGTTACAAGGTTATAGAAAGCAAAGGCCTCATCAAGTTTATGACCTATATCCATCAGACATGATGGCTGGCCAATCAAATCTTGATTCATTTCACTGCTCAAGAAGCAAATAGCCTGCTGTCAAAGTGTCCAGGAGGCTCCTGCCCAGGCTTCACTTACTAATAATCACAATCTCCAACTAAACAGGAAAAAGAAATCAATACAAAACATTTTTATATATTTTAATGCCTCCTTCAACAAGGTCCTTCAAAGTCTGGTGCTAATTCTCTTCTTATCAATAAATCCCACGTGCATATCCAAACCAACAATAAATGTATCTACTAACAAGAATTGTATGTGTAACCTGGTATACAGTATGCTCTTCCTCTGTACCACAGAGCTCCACTGTTGTTTACAAACTATTAATAAAATACATCAGTGGCCTCACTGTTGCACTGGATGACATGTTCCCAAATTGCCATGGACACACACACTATAGTTTATTTTGAGTCACTCCCACACGCTCTCCTGCCACAAATACTCACTACTGTAGATCATCAAATGTGGATTCATCCACCTCTGAAAATAGTCACAATTAAATACAATAATTTCTCTTGTTTGAGTAATATTTATGGGGAACTACAGCGACCAGCTATTTTTTCAATGAAAATTGATTTTGTGAATTGCTTCTAAAGATATACATTTTCATTAGGAACCAATGGGCTTGGATCTGAGAGCTACAAACCACGGATCAGATTGTCCAGCAAGTGTGCCACTATTGAACTCCACCTGAAATATTAAGGGTATTAAAACCCCATTTTTATTGGTTTTTAGTGGAGCACATTTCCAACCACTTGAAAATTGAATCATATAACTCAAACTAATTGACATAACTTACCACAAGGGCCATTTTAGTAGCTGTTCTTGAAATATGAACGTAGAAGGCTTGTTTTGATCCCCAAGATGAGCAGCTAAGGAAGGTTGTACTTTATGAGCGGAAGTTACACAGCAGGTACATATATGGACTTTGTGGTGGGACTTATCAACTACTGTTTTTAAGGTCAAGAATTAAATTGAGATCTCATTTTTTAGGCTAACACTGACGAGAAGTCTTAAAGGTGACCGTGTAGCACACCTGATAACCCCCTCACAGGAAGGGATAAAGTCTGAGCTACAGCCATCTGGGAGCAACATTAGTCAGTCTGCGCCAGCTACTCTTCTTTTCAAGGGGAGATGAAGAGAATCTCTAACCATCTGGTGACAGGTAAAGAAGCTGTAAAGAGAGTTTAAACCTTTGACAAGGCTCTTGCACTTGGAAAAGGGAGACTCATTTCTGCTTTCCTTCATGGGCTATCTCAAGCCACACAAGATGAATTAATCTCCCCCAGGCTTGACAACAATCTTGACAATCTTATCTCTCTGGCCATTAAGGTAGACAATCACCTCAAGACCACCTTTACAACCAGCCATTTCCAGACTTCTTCTTCTCGTCTCCTTCCTTCAACTCTCCTTGATGGTTCATCTTAAACATGTCGCAACTCTTTTCAGCCTGATTCTCAGACTACTGAGACAAACTCTCCTGAACCCATGCAACTTTGGTAAACACCAGACACCAGACAACGAGACAAAGATGTTGCACCTACTGTGTTTTACTAGGACACTGCAGATCAACCTGTCTGGAGTTGGCATCGTAAGATAGGGCTCATCAGTCAACAATGGGTCCTGGTGAGCCAAATAAGTTTTCAAAATTCTACCTACAACCACACTTCCTTTTCTGTCGGTTTGTTTTGAATGATGCAGTCTTTTTCTCACAGGCTCCCATTGATTCTGGCTCTGAAGAGGGTTTTTTGGACTTTTCCCTGGTTTGCCACCTAGAAATCCCAATTCTACCACTCAATCAATCAATCTTATTTATAAAGCCCAATATCACAAATCACAATTTGCCTCACAGGGCTTTACAGCATACGACATCCCTCTGTCCTTATGACCCTCACAGCGGATAAGGTAAAACTCCCCAAAAAAACCCTTTAACGGGGAAAAAAAACGGTAGAAACCTCAGGAAGAGCAACTGNGTTTTTTGGACTTTTCCCTGGTTTGCCACCTAGAAATCCCAATTCTACCACTCAATCAATCAATCTTATTTATAAAGCCCAATATCACAAATCACAATTTGCCTCACAGGGCTTTACAGCATACGACATCCCTCTGTCCTTATGACCCTCACAG
>NC_065523.1:19439583-19452397 GCF_006386435.1 Epinephelus moara | reverse complement strand
CCATGGTGTGGAGCCGCGCTTCTAATTCACTAAGCCTCGCCTCCAACGCAGCAAATAAGCTACACTTATTACAATTACCACTGTCGCTAAAGGAGGCAGAGGCATAACTGAACATTTGGCACACCGAGCAAGAGAGAGCAGAGGGAGAAGCCATCGCTAACTGTGAAGCTAATGTAGCTACCAAAGCTAGTAACGTGCAAACAACAGCTAAGAGATTAGCGAGAAAGTCGTAGAAAGGAGGAGAGCTATAACGTTAAGTGCTTAAACAGAACCAGTGTGGGTTAAGACTTGAAGTAGATGTTAAAGCAACTGAAGTGAGAAAGCAGGCTAGTAGAATTCACCAGAGCAGTACAGAGATGAGAATCCCCTTGAGACCAACAGATCTGAAAGAAGATATCAGCAAGAAACGAGCAACCGCACTGTTCCCTCATCGGCCTTATTGATCTTCTGCCAGGCATGTCGCCTCCATGGGGACAGTTGTATTGTATTGTTGTATTGTATAATAACCGCCATGGTTAAGTACATAGTGGAGTCTCTTGCTGGAGCAAGCTTTTTCTTTGTGAGTGAGATGGACGGCATACTCAGACCATGTACTTACTTTAGAGGGTTCAATCAAATAATGGTCTAGAACTGTAACACCCTGCATTCTGATGTCATCTGTTGGACAATATACTGTCCCAGAAACAATTGTGATAAACAATATTACTCAAAAGTGGAAAAACAACACGCACATCTTACCCTGTATGAGGATGGGTGCTGGACCAAAAAAGTTAACATGCAAAAACAAGTAAAGTCCGCACACCAAAAAAGCTCCAATCAAGTGTGATTTATTTATAGCATGACGTTTTGAGCCATGTCGGCTCTTCCTCAGATGCTTACATGAATGAATGTGTAGGGAGACGCCATCTTTAAAGATCCCAAACCCTGGTCATGTGACCTGGCACACCAGACGTGCATTATCATTAGTAAATACAAACCAATAAAACATATCAAAAATAGTTATTAGCCACAATAATTATCACAAAAAATACACATGTATACATATATACATCTAAACACAATTTGTTATGTTCCCCAGAAGGACTCAGGCTGTAAAGGCCGTCATGTTACATAAAAAACTATTAGAGGCGCCTCTTTTTAGCACTAAATAACAGTTACAGGGACAGTAATACTTGTGGAGAATACTCAAAAATATCAAAAAGACCTAGGTATAACCAGATCTCCAATACCACAACGGAGATATATAATATTGATATACATACCGTGACAAGATACATTGAAAAACACACAATGATAAACAAGTCATGACATAAACCTCAATATGTACAGCATCAGAGAAACTACAGAGAAAAAACATAAGAGACAGTAACTCTGAACATACAGCATCTAGACCAAGGAGCATACAATAGCAGTCCACATCTATAGAAACGGTCTAATATCAAAGTCCTCATTTAGGCCCTTGAGGGTTAATGTCCCCAGTGTGTGGATCCAAAAAAGCTCGCGTTTTATGATTGAATTGAGAGATGGGGAGGTTCTGTTTTAAATGAGTGGGATGGTAAGACTCGCCATGAAGGAGAGAATTTCTATCTGTAGGTTTACGGTATAGACTAGTTTTTAGACCATCCCTTTCTTTAATCACCACAACGTGGTGGACAATCATCCTTCATGGCGAGTCTTACCATCCCACTCATTTAAAAAAGAACCTCCCCATCTCTCAATTCAATCATATCAGATGTATCTGCAGCTCGGATGAGGACTACAATCAACAAACTATGGATCTAAAAAAACGTTTCAGACAAAGGGGTTACAAAGAGACCTGGATTGATAATGCTGTCTCACGCTTCTCCAGTCTTTCCATCACCAGACCTAAGGAGTCGGAACAGAGAACTGTGTGTGCTATACAATATTCACCAGTGTCTAAGGACATTGAAAAGACTATTAAAAAACAGTGGCATATAATTGAATCAGATCCATCTTTGAAAAACACCACCTAGAGTGGTTGTAAAAAGACCCCCAAATCTGCGCAACTTGCTGGTAAGGGCCTAAATGAGGACTTTGATATTAGACTGTTTCTATAGATGTGGACTGCTATTGTATGCTCCTTGGTCTAGATGCTGTATGTTCAGAGTTACTGTCTCTTATGTTTTTTCTCTGTAGTTTCTCTGATACTGTACATATTGAGGTTTATGTCATGACTTGTTTATCATTGTGTGTTTTTCAATGTATCTTGTCATGGTATGTATATCAATATTATATATCTCCGTTGTGGTATTGGAGATCTGGTTATACCTAGGTCTTTTTGATATTTTTGAGTATTCTCCACAAGTATTACTGTCCCTGTAACTGTTATTTAGTACTAAAAAGAGGCGCCTCTAATAGTTTTTTATGTAACATGACGGCCTTTACAGCCTGAGTCCTTCTGGGGAACATAAAAAATTGTGTTTAGATGTATGTATGTATATATATATGTATACATGTGTATTTTTTGTGATAACTATTGTGGCTAATAACTATTTTTGATATGTTTTATTGGTTTGTATTTACTGATGATAATGCACGTCTGGCGTGCCAGGTCACATGACCAGGGTTTGGGATCTTTAAAGATGGCGTCTCCCTACACATTCATTCATGTAAGCATCTGAGGAAGAGCCGACATGGCTCGAAATGTCATGCTATAAATAAATCACACTTGATTGGAGCTTTTTTGATAAACAATATTACTGTCATTTTAACAAAGTACTGCAAGAACACCCCTTCAAAGAGCACTGTGCTTTCAATGAATATACGACATCAGAATGGGAATATATTAGAAAAAAAGGAAATTATTCAAATATCCAAAATAAAAAAAAAACATAAATCAAATAAAACCACACAAAAAGCACAAAAAATAGACTATCAGGCTATGGTGACATAAATTTCACTTAAATAAATATTAAATATTTGGCAAAGAGCTCCCAGCTCATTTTCCAGCAGAGGGTGGCGGGCTTACTTTTACAGGTGGGTGGAAGACTCTGGGTGATGGCCGCATGGCGGAGGCCAAACACCACTCATCTGCACATGCTTTAACTGCCAATTTGCCAATCCAATTTGTCATTGGTTGTGACCGTTTTTTAAACGCATTCACATTAATAGAAATGTCATTAGACCTCAACCTAGAATATTTAGACATCGAAACTGTGGAGTGTGTCCATTTAAACTTATTCTTTAAAACTTTCTGGCTGGTCAGTAGCCGTCGGCTAAAACACCAATAGAGTGCCCCAGGAATGAGTCCTGAAACCCAGAAATAAGTTACCATTTTGCACTCCCAGTTCCCTTGTCTCGAAATTAATAGGTTTTTTAGTGACTTTTTGCCTAGATGCCTGAAATAAGACCTGTGGCTAACACAAGCTCAAGAAAATTTCATGTTTTTTTCACAACATAAAAACCCCACTCATGAATTTTGGAGTTTCTATGTATCTTAAAAAGGTGGTTGCTAGCAAGTGGCTAAATGAGACTACAAAACGTCATCACGCCATGCTGCACCACATATGGCTTCACAATTTTGTTATGGCGGTTATATTTTGTAATGCGTCCGTGGTGTCGTACGTTTATAGCCTAACATTAGCTTTTTGTTTGTTTGTTTGCCACAGAGCTTATTTTCAGCAATAATCCAAAATCCAATGGAAAAATATCATAGGCTTTTGACGAGGTAACTAGTGCGATGTTAACTTCCACATCGGCCTACAGAAAAACATCATCTCTAGGTCACTCTATTGGCCTTGACATTATCTACACTTAATGTAATTCACAGAAACTGCCACAAAGACAGCATAGAAGAGAGAGGACAGAAGGAGGGCGCAACCGGATATGACAGCTGTTTATTTGGCCTAGGTACTGTGAAACGAAAACACTTTGGCGCTGTGCCCAGGTCTTATAATGGTGGGGAAAACCCTGCTATTTAATCTGGTATGAGATCAGCAAAGATAAGATAGATAAGATCTTTATTGTCTCCCTTAGGAGAAATTTGTTTTGTACCTGCGAGAGACCGTCCAAAAAGGATGGTGACATTCTTACGTAAACATGCCTACAAATGCAATGGACAAAATTTAAGATCAGCAAAAATGATCAAGGACATGTTCATGAGTCTTAATTATTGTGACATGCCTTGATATGTCTTGATAGACAATTTTTGTCTACTTGATGACATTTTCCTCTGGATTACGTCTTCCATGTGTGACAGATGCTAGCTATACTATCGGAAAATCAACTATATGTAGGCTGAGAAGTGGGCATTCCAGGCCTCACTATTTCCTCTCTGGATTTCACTGTAACAGACAGATGTGTCCAGATTGATTTTGTCAAGGTGAAAGCCATAAATGATTGACCTCAGCCAACTTCAGTTAAACTTTTGCCAGTTTTTATCGCTGCTTTGGGGCAAATCAGTGGCAGCTCCTCTTCCAGCGCTAACTTCTTGCTCTTTTGCCTTCTCCTGATCTCCTGAAGCTGAGTGGGCCTCCAATAGTTGAGGTTGCGATTTACTTCAGTCCCAGTCCTTGGGCATCTGGACATCCCTCTCCCTTTCATTGTATAAGTTGACGTCTCTGACATTGGTGTGGGAGCAGTCCTGTCCGAGTTCTCCTGTGAACAATCCAATGGTAACACGACTATCCCTGAAAAGGCGGCAGAGGAGATACACACACACCAATACAACTGGGCCACAAAAAGGGTTTATGGGCTGAGATCAATGCAAAAAAAGTAAAGTTTATTTAGAACATCAGTGCACAAAAAGAAGGGTGCTGAAAGTGCAAACAAATAATAAAAAGTGATTAAAAACAGCAGCAAACGTTTCAGTCCTTGACTATTATCAGCACTGATGATAGTCAAGAATCAAAATATTTCTTATCATCAGCACTGATTCAAATCACTGAAGAGCGCAGGCAGTGTCAGAATCACCCCACCTCCCACAGAAAAATAAATTTAGTCTCAATTAACTGAGGCTCTTCAGCCAACTTGACACTGCTAAACTGTATAATTTTAGTGTGTAAACAGCCCATAATGCCTCTTAGATTGACTGAAACAGAAGTGGAAGGTGTTACCATGAGCTATACAGATAAAAAAAAAAAAAAAAAAAAAGAAACACTACTGAACGGTATGCTCCTCTTTTAACGTGTAGCACTCCAGTACATGGTGTCCACAGAGACTGAGGAGTGTTTTTGCCCAACGTATCCTAATACAACAGTTCATATAATATTTGACAAAATGCCCACACAACTGATATGATATCCTATGAATTAGCATCCAAAGAATGACATTACATCCTTGACATAAAGTTACATAATTAACATAAAGTTACTGTGGTTAGGTTTAGGAAAGGAAACAAGGTGAGGATGTACCTTGAAATGACTTGGTGTTCACTCAAAGTTCACATGGTTCTGAAAACTGGTCTACTGCAAGTCCTGTATTTTGTGACCCATCCACCACCCCAGCCTGCCTCCTAATTGGACCGCTCAGCAAGGGTTGTTAACTAAAACGTACTCATATTTATGGTATAAACGTATACTGTTGCAATAAATGGTTAAAACCTTGATGCGAGTGACTTGGCTGAAATACAGAAAGCGTTTTTGGTGTCTGCCACTTGACTCTCTCACAGAATATCAAGTGAAACAATCACAAGTTTAGTCACATGCACTCTCTACAAGCAGCCATTCCAATCAAACAAATCTACTGCTGTTTATATATTGTGCTTATTAACGGTATCCATAATGTTTAATGAAGACCCCCAGTTTTGCTATGAGCTCTCTGTTTTCAGAATAAGCCCCCACCCTCACCCCCACCCTCGCTACAGGGGGTCAGGAGAATAAAATCAATATGTATACTTCAGACAAACAAGTATACTTAGTATACTTTTAATAAAAAGGATCCAGTAAATTTCATCAGCCTAGTGAAGCCTGGTGAATGACAGTTTGTTCTGTTGCTGACAGACAACTGCCTCTGAAGAAAGAGAGACAATGATGGACGTAGTGTGGATTAAACAAACTGAATGAGTCCCAGTGTGAAAAAAGGTGTTCATCTGAATGAGGATGGAGTCTCCTGGATTTGTGGGGGTGCAGCTCAGGTACATTTGGCTGTCTGATGTGATGTAATCAGTCCTCAGTGGGGGTTGTCGAGCACTCCATTAGTCATAGTTAATTTGCTCCACCTCCTCTGACTGAGAAGTTTGCGATTCTGTTGAACCTTTACACGGACGTCAAAAACCTCCTGGATGGCTTTCTTGAAGCAGTGGAAATTGTAGTCAATCAGTCCTGTGAGGGACACAGAAAAAGACAATCAAGTAATTGTATTCTTCATAAAACATAAAAGTCAACCATAGGCCACAAATTAGATAAAGGCCTGAAAGGGGAACTCTGCTAATTTCATACAACAAGATCAGTTTCCAGTCATTGTTAGCACAATCAAACAATCAAAAATGACTGCGTGATGCAGTATAACAAACTCATCTTGTTTCTAAAATTGCATTCATTGAAATCTTGCCATTTTACATTCATTCCTTACATTCTTGTGTGTAGTTAGGTAAGTAGAAGATAACCTAATTCCAAAAGGCATGAAGTTAAAGATGGAACATTTCTTCAATAGCCTAAGCAGGATTACTTTTTCATTTCAATCTTTTATAGTTTCAAAATAACAAAAAAGGAAAAGGGCCAGAAACAAATGTATGGACACCCTGCATGGTCAATACTTAGTTGCACCCCCTTTGACAAGTATCACAGCTTCATACACTTTTTGTAACCAGCTTAGAGTCTTTCAGTTCTTGTTTGGGGGATTTTCACCCATTGTTCTGTAGTGTAAGATTTAACCTTTAATCAGGTAAAGGTGTTATACTGCATAAATTGATTAAGAGTAAAGTTCATATAACAATGTTTCACGTACAAGTTCCTATAAAACTGTTTGTTATGCATCTATGTGTAACAAAATACTGTTATACAAGCCTGTCATGTATTCACATATTGAAAAGCACACATACACCACACCATGTACTGTCCAGTAATGACACACACACACTCTAACGTTTGTATTGCATGACACACACTTAAAAGTTCACATTGCATGAAAGCACAGGGGATTATATAGAGAAAGTCCCCAGGTTTCATATGTTTTTAAAAAATAAAGTGAAACCAGGCTCGAACCTAATGGTGGGAGAATTTGGGGATTTCCAGGCCCAGGGATTACACCATTAGGTCATGTTTGGACAAGGGCCCAAGGGGCCTGCCACCAATAGATTTGGACCAGATGAAAAAGGGCTAAAAAGAAAAAGACCTGCCACCAATAGATTCGAGCGCAGGAAGGAAGGACTAAAGGAAGAGGGTGGAGATTCTGTCGAACCATCACCAGCATAAAAGGGAGAGCGCAGAAAGTGAAACTTCAGTCTGGTTCCGGAGCCTGACTCATGAGTTGTATGTGTTAAAGCTTGTGAACACATTAAACTCGATTGCACCTGATTCTACCTGACTCCAGTGTTTCTCTGAGTGTCAGCCAGCTGAACCTAAGATACTAAATCAACACAGAGGATGATCTTGAAGAGAAGTGGAAGACTAGGTCGGGTGCCATCTGGCCCCATTCCAGGCACCGATTTTCGCTTCTACACTTCCTGCAAAAGGCTTCTAGTTCTGTGAGATTTTTGGGCATACACTGGTCTTTTGGGGTTCATTCACATGTTTTCAATGATGTTTAGGTCCTGGGACTGTGAGGGCCATGGCAAAACCTCCAGCTTGCTCCTCTGGAGGAAGTCCACTGTGGATTTTGAGGTGTGTTTAGAATCGTTTTCCTGTTATGGAAGCCGTCCACTCTTTATCTTCAACGTTTTTACAGATAGTGTGATGTCTGCTTCCAGAATTTACTGGAATTTAATTGAATCCATTCTTCCCTCTACCTGTGAAATGTTCCCTGTGCCACTGGCTGCAACACAAGCCCAAAGCGTGATCAATCCACCCCTGTGTTGGACAGGTGTTCTTTTCATGAAATTCTGCACCCTATTATCTCCGAACATATTTTTGCTCATTGCATCCAAAATGATTTATTTTAACTTCATCAGTCAACAGAACTTGTTTCCTAAAAGCACCAAGCTTGTTTAGATGTTCCTTTGCAAACTTCTGACGCTGAATTGTGTGGTGAGGACACAGGAAAGGTTTTCTTCTGATGACTCGTCCATGAAGATCAATAGTATAGCAGTGGCGAGCGGTGACCTTTTACTCTGGTCATGCTACCTCAATTTTGAATATTCCCCGACACGACCTAACTGTCAGCAACACATGCCCGCGGCGCACCCACCCACACACACACACACACACACACACACACACACACACACTCCAGCCTCGGCGGACCTAACTCACTCACGCAAACAGGCCTAAACTCTGATCACAAATCTACCACAACCAATTGAGGCCACAGCGGACCAAAACCATTCAGAGCAGTACAAAAACACTCATAGCACACATACACACACACACACACACACTGGCCTCGGCGGACCAAAACCAACTGCTGTTACAGTACAAAAATATTAAAAAATAGAACAATGTCCTACCCTATTTGTAGATGAATTCCATCCTACGAGCCTTCCTGGTGAATTCAGTGATGACTTTGTTGTAAAAAGTGTCGGACGTCTTCATTTTATGTAGCATTCTTCTTTCAATGGACATCATCGCCAGACCAGTTAATCGTTGTTGTCCCATGGCATTCCGTTGATAGGTCTTGATTCTTTTTAATGAAGAAAATGTTCTTTCTACTGACGCAGTGGTAGATGGCAGGGTAAGAAACAGTTCACACAGTCTGTAAAGTTGGGCCCTGCCATCACAGAGGCCGTTTGAGCGCATTAAAGATGTTAACTCCGAGACATTTCACTTGGCCAGCTCAGGAGATGCAAACAGCACTTTCAGTTCACTGTGCAAAAGTACGTCATCAAAAAACTGTGCACGTGTCTCTCAAAGAGTTAAATGCACTGTCTGGAAAGTCCTCCTCATACAGATGAAATTTAGAAAAGTCCAATAGACCCAGAAACCTCTCCAGAGATGAAAGTCGCTGCTGCATTTGTAACTCAATAGTGTCCAACACTTTGAAATAAAGCTCTTGATATTCTGCCTTTCTGTCATCACCCCCTCTGCTCCTCTTAGCTGGGTTCTCCGGTTCTGAGACCTGTGCAAAAACATGCTCAAACTCTCCTCTCTGTCTTTGCAACTGTTCTGCTATTCTCTTCATTTGACTCACACAATAGCCAATGTCCAAGCCTTTCGTTTGTAGGATGTTGAAAAGCACATCAGTGTGAGAAAACACATCAGAAAAAATGACTTTGGGATGTTGTAAATATTATGATCCTAGGCCATTTAAGGTTGAAAAGAAAACCTTGCAGTCTTTGATAGTGCTGCACACTTGTGACAGCACTAAGTTGAGAACATGCACACAACAATGCACGAAACTGGCACACAGGTATCGGTCCCTAACCTTGGCCTGCAAGCCATTTAGGTGGCCAGACATTACGCCGGCTCCATCATATGTTTGACCGACAAGCTTGTCACCGTATTCCATTTCACCTACAGAGGCAAAAACATGCTCCGCTAAGGCAGTGGCTGTTCTGTCAGCGCTGACGTCGGAAAAGCCCACAGATCTCTCCTCCACCACCCCCTCTTTGGTTACATACCTCCAGACTGTAGACAGCTGGGCGAAGTTGGACACATCTGTCGTTTCATCAAGTAGTATCGCTACAAAGCTTGTGTCTTTGATTTGAGATTTTATTTCATTCAGCATCACACTAGCCACAGCTTCAATCAGATCGTTCTGAATGTGGCTTTACATGCCACAGAACACAGTGCACGCTTCCAAATAATGGGCTAGCCTCTCATCATATTTCCGGAGTAGGTTAACAAGTTCAATGTAGTTACCGCGATTGTCTGATCCTTTCCCTTCTGAGTGCCCTCGGAATGCCTGCTCCTGGGCTCCAAGGTACACAACGATGTCCACAAGTCTTTTCAACACATCCCTGTTCTTTCTTACCCGCTCGTTGTGTTGCTCCACTGCTCCGTTGCTACTCGCAGGCCCTCGTTCAACTGATCGTCAATCCGTGTGTTGCCAAATGTCTGCAGTTTTACCAGACAAAGTATGTGCAAAGATGCACGCTCATGTTTGGTCATACCGGTGTGGAGGTTGTTTAAATTGCCATAACCTGTTGTGGTCCAGACTGTCTGTTCAGTGGAAAAAAGGAGACATGGCCAACAGAAGAGTTTGCTCACCTTTGGGCAGCCAGCTAGCCATGTGTGATTGCAAGGTCTGGAGTTGGACGTCCTTTTGATATAATGTTCCTTTTTTCCCTCAAATGTCCTCAGAGAAAATGGCACTGAACGCAACGATTCTATTGAATTTATATTTTCACCCATGACAGTGATGGCGATGAGATACACTACTAGCTAGCTAACTGAAAGTGTCAAGTGGCGTACCGCTAAAAATTCAAGCAAGCTAGCTAGTATTGATGCGCATGCGTGTTTATAGATGAGCTGGTTCACAGTCAGCTTTTTTGCCATTCAAAATTCTCACGCTCAGTAAACAGGCCTACAGTGTGCTTACTGTAACTACTCGGAATTACAGAGCGCATGCGCGAGGCAAGCTGACTGCCTGGCAGCATTGCCATTAGCAGAATGGGATAGATATTGTCATATGCGTACCATATGGTAGCGGTTTGACACCAGAACAATAGAACACAATGAAAAACTAACATTTAAATGATTTTTATTAGAGGGCTTGGGCATGCGCCGCATTTATAGCTTATTATGACTGCTTGCCCATGTTGTATAGGTGTCGCTGCACAGTACACCAGTGCACCGCCACTCCACAGTCTGCTATATCTTCCTGCAGGTCTTTTGCAGTCAAATGGCAGTTTTTATTTGCCTTTCTAACAATCCTACAAGCAGCTCTTTCTGAAAGTTTTATTTGTCTTCCAGACTTCAACTTGACCTCCACAGTTCCTGTTAACTGCCATTTTTCTATTACATTGTGAATTGAGGAAACAGCTGAATGACAAATACTAACATGCTAAAGAAAGGTGTGTAAGCATTTAGCTCTGCTGTGACTGAGTATAGCCTCACAGAGCCGCTAGCCATGGCTGTAGACTCTTATCCTGTTTGTTGTTTGGCCAGCTCATGGACTTAACATTAATTACCAACAGCTGAGTAAATTTGGTGTCATTATAACCAATAAGATTAACAGTCCTAGGGGTTACACAGCTCTCAGTTATGTTATGTATTATAAATTATGCAAGCTATAATTACAGTTAGGGCTCCTACTATTTGAAAAACACACTTCTGAATAACAGTGACAATATTTAAACAATAAATTATTCCACCCTAACTTGAAAGCCTAAAAGATGCAAATGGCTGCATTATGGGAAATATAGGATCCAGTGTTTTTGGACCTTGACTAATATTAGGGACTAAAAGTCTTCTGCTTTGATATTGACAAGTGTCAAAAGTTTTTAGATCCCATCTCTTGTCCCCCAACTTCATGAAAAAGCACTTTTAGGGAACCCCTTTAAGATATTGTACAATTTTTTTTTTTTTTTTTCAAAGGAGTGGGAAGACATTTCTGAATTTCTGGCAAGGTCTGAGAAAGTGTGCAGAAAGACCATGAGGTTACTTTGAAAAAACCCCCCAAAAAACTAATGTCATAAGAGAATGAAAGGAAAGCTTGATGGTGTAAAATAACCTTTACCAACAACACAGTTTACAGTTTAAATGTATGGTAAATAAAAATGTAAGTTAAGTACCTCTCGCAAATAACCTGAACATCATAGTAACAATAATGACAGTGAAGGCAAATGTGAAATACAAGCATATGTCAGCTATGGAGGATGTAAGAAGAGATGCTTGTTTGATTGTTTGTTAGTCTGCCTATTGTACTTTTCACCATTATTGTTTTATTGACTGTATATTGTTAACACCAACCTGCCTAGGGACAAAGGATGGAAATTAGCCACTGGCTATAATCCTGCATATTTACACGAAAGTGTTTATTAATATGCACCGTCCCTGATTATTTCAAAAATTAATAAAAAATGCAAAACTCTATCTATTTTTAAGTTTATATTTAATCACCTTACAGGGATAAAACACAATAGGCAGCAATAAAATAAAAAAAAGGGAGTAAAAAAAAGTAAAAGGCATAAGCAGTGTTTGAATCACTCAGCCAAGATTGTAAACAGCATATGGTATGTGCTACCCTAACTTCACAGAATCATTTCTCCTTAGATGTGAGGCTAAACAGGAGATGATCTCCATAGAGACAGTACATCTTAAGGGAAAAAAAAAAGTCCATTGTCAGTCAGTGAGTATTACTATGTGCACATTACTAAGCCACATAAGGCAGATAGTCAACTATACAACTACAGAGAAAGTGGGGACACAACACAGCTACTGCATGTAGAAGCACAGACCCAGCTACCAAATGAACAGAATTTGATTTGTGGGTGCACTGTGTGTTGCTATGAGATGCTGATGCAGGACAAAGCATTGGTAATTGACCTTTCGCTAAGTCCCGCCCCCGGACGCAGACTGGCCAATCATAACGTAGCATTGGGCCGTCTCAGACCAGGGTCTGCTCCATTGACTCTAATGCAGTCATTTCAGATTTCCTTCATTTTCAGGGTGGTTTTGTGGATTTAGAGCTAAATGTTGTGCCTGGGGCACGTCGTGTATTACTGATACTCATTACCTGGAGAGGTTGGACAAAGATATAAGTTTCTTCCCTGTGTAGGGTTAGCTAGCTAGCTAGCTACTGAAGACATAGCCTACTG
>NC_065523.1:19417021-19439083 GCF_006386435.1 Epinephelus moara | reverse complement strand
AGTGGTCTCGCGGTCTCACGCTGCCATCCGGTCCTACTGTAGGGCTTTCTAAATACCCTGGTATACTGTAATACCGTGATACTGCCCTAGCCTATTGGATATATTGCTGTCAGGACAATTCAACACTTTTCCTTTCATAGGGCAAAATGATGGAGGGTCACGTAACACTTTGTTCAACTTGTCTAAAAATGGGCAAGTCATGGAGTGTTAACATGCTGTCACCAAAACAACCACATCCTGTGTTGGGCGCACCAGTGTTTACAGATATGTGGTCAAATGTGCCCCAGGCCACGTCACCAGGTGGTTTGAGTGATCGCATCACAATGTGTCTTGATGGCTATTTACACTTGTATTTAGTGCCGTCCACTTGTGATTGGATCACCCAAGGTGCATATGAATTACCAGGTGTAAACAGGCTCTGTGATTGCTGAGGTCACAGAAATACATGTTGCTGTGAATTTTTACAGCTTGATCATTCGCCATCACCACAACTGGAGCACTTAAAGAGAGACAGCTAACACTAACTAGACCTCATTCTTTATAAAATGTAAGCCAGTCTAACAAGCTTCCACTTTTGAGTGGAATACAAGCATAATTGTTAAATGTTGAACTTCTTAAATTGTGAATGGTTGATAACTAACACTGTAAAAAATACTTGATGGAAAAGAGAGAAATTCATCTTGTATGACACTCCTTCTCCAGTTAGTGGTGAACCACAGAAGATAACTGTGTGTCTGCTAGCAAAGCCAGCTCTGAGTTGTCAGCCAGCTGATGCCATAGGGAAAACCCTCTCAGGCTTGAGGCTTAGATGCTGTTTCCACAGATATGTCCAAAAACAGTTTTATCCTGTTAAAAAATAAAAGAATAAAATATGTACGTATGTGTATATATATATATATATATATATATATATATAAATATAAATTACCCGATCATTCATTATTATGGTTAAAGGTTCAAGTAAGACCAAGCTTTGTTGAGGATGACTTATATCTACGACACACTATAAAAGCAGTAACACAAAAACATCTCCCTGATTTATTTCTATCCTCTAGCCAATGTAACAACATTTTGCTTAACTTAAGTGTGCAACTGGGAGGTATTAAAAATAATCAAAGGAGTCTGGATGCCTGGTATGATAGACTGTGTGGCTGTGTCCATTTAGAATTAAATAAATGTGTTAAAAAGAAATGTAATCCTCATAAAGGTTTTAGTAAAATCTACAAACCCTACTGGAATCAAGATTTCCTATGGCACAATCTAAGAACAGCAGAGAAAAGACTTCTAAGATGCAAGAACAAAAATCTGAGGGAAGGGCTGAAGATAGAATTTAAGAAAAGCCAAACTAATTTTGATAAAAGGTTACGCACAGTGAAACGCAGTTTTAATAGAGGCCTTTCATTGCATATTGATTATTTACAAACCCATAACCCCCAGAAGTTCTGGAATGAAATCGACAGATTGGGTCCCAGAAAGTCTAGGGAAATACCCATGGAGGTTAAACTCGAGAATGGTGAATATAGTTCTGTTTTAGGAGTAGTATTACAAAAGTGGGAAAAAGACTTAACAGATTTATTTTGTGGTTGCAAAAGTTCTTTTGATGATACTTTTTTGAGTGAAGTAGCTAGTATAAATGAGGTTATGGAAACTGAAATGAGAGAAATTTTTCTGTTGAAGAGGTAAAAATGTTGTGGATAAATGCAAACGGAAAAAAGCCTCTGGAATTGATGAAATTTTGAATGAAATGTTGAAGTCGCCGAGATTGTTTGATGTGTTATGTGAGTTATTTCAGCCCTGTTTTGACAGTGGCATTATCCCGACACAGTGGCACAAGACTGTTATTAAACCTTTCCCTACAGGGGAATAAGCCTCATTAGCTGTGTCTATAAATTGTACTCTTCACTTTTAAATAACAGACTTGTAGACCATCTTGAGAGGACAGGTTTGCTTGTTGATGAACAAAACGGATTTAGACAATCCAGAGCATGTATTGATCATATATATGCAGTAACTTCCATTATACGTGCAAGAATTAAGTTGAATAAGTCCACTTTTGTTTGCTTTATTGATTTTAAAAAGGCTTTCGACTGGATTAATAGGGAACCTCTTCAGTATAGGTTGTTAAATTATGGTGTTATGGAAAGTTTTATTATGCCATCAAGTCTCTTTATCAAGCACCTGTTGCCTGTTTTCAGGTTAATGAATATACAACTGGATGGTTTCCTCAAATATTTGGTGTGAAGCAGGGAGATGTTTTGTCTCCAACATTGTTCTCCATTTATGTAAATGATTTAGCGCTTCAAATTAAAGCATGTAATTTGGGAGTTAAAGTTGAAGATCAAACTGTAGAAATATTATTATATGCGGATGACGTAGTTTTAATGGCGGAACACGAAAAAGATCTGCAGTTAATGCTGAACACTGTGGTGGAATGGTGCTGGAAATGGAGACTGGTGGTTAATAAAGACAAAACACAAATAGTGCACTTTAGGCGAAAACCGCTGTCTAGAAGTCCAGTTGTTTGTAATCTCGGTTCAATAGTGCTGTCATATACTGATCAATATAAATATCTTGGTATGACACTGGATGAGCACATGACATTTAGAGATGCTGTTAGTGTGTTATCTCAGTCAGCAGGTAGAGCCCTGGGATCTGTGCTTAATAAAGTCAAATACTGTGGTAATCTGGGATTTCATACTTATACACAGCTCTACAGTTCATGTGTTTGTCCTGTGTCTGATTATGCTTCTGGTGTTTGGGGTTTCCGGGAATATTCAAGTTGTAATGCTATAGAGCTATTCGATCTTTTTTAGGAGTGCATAAATTAGCTTCAGTTTTAGCTATTTGTGGAGATATGGGATGGGAACCTCCAAACATCAGACATAAATGTGAAATGCTTCGACTGTGGAATAGACTTGTAAGGATGTCAGATCAGAGACTCACTAAAAAGATTTTTATCTGGGACATTTTACATGGTCATCCCTGGGCTAACGAGATGAAACCCTTATTTAATTTGAATGATTTTTCATTTATCTTTCATAACAGGTTACTTTGTAATATTCAGGAGTTAAAGAATAATATGTTTCTCAAGTATAAGGAAAAGTGGTCTGTCGATATATATGGTATAAACCAAAATTACGAACTTACTGTCTCATAAAAAACTGTTATGATGTTGAAATGTATGTGAAGTATAATTTAAACAAAAGACAAAGATCATTATGTGCACAGTTACGTTCAGGAACATTACCCTTGGCTTTAGAGACCAGCAGGTTTAATGCCATTCCAGAGGAGGACAGACTTTGTCAGGAAATTGAGAGTGAGGTCCATTTTCTGTTTTACTGTCTTGTTTATGAGGACTTAAGAGATGTACTTTTTATTAAAATGTCCTCTATTTATGCTGATTTCTTTTGGCTGGACGAGTATGAGAAACTTGAGTTGTGTTTTAGAAAGGGAACCTTTTTTGTTGCAGATTTTATTTGTAAAGCGTGGGAGAGAAGGCAGAATATTCTGTTTAAAGTCTGAGCCGTAAAAGGGGCTGTAATTATGTATGAAATGAAAAAAAAATGTACACTGCAACTGTACTTTTTTTTTTTGGTGTCTTATAAACCCATGAGGGTTGGGCACTTTGTGCATGACACGTAAATAAAAATAATCAATCAATCCAAAAAAAATAAAATAAAATATATATATGTGTGTGTGTGTGTGTGTGTGTGTGCGGGTGTGTGTGTGTGTGTGTGTGTGTGCGGGTGCGCAAAGGGTCTTGATTGGTGCAGAGGATGTTTAGTTGTATGCAAGACGTTGTCGGTGAACAGCATTAGCAAACTAACATCACTTTGCTTTGGCAAAGCCAACTAACCAGTGACCTAACTGCAAACAATTACAACAATGACTCAGTGAACAGCATTAAATCACATACAACAAGATACACAGTCTTGCTTAGCCTGTAAAGCTGTGATAAAGCTATGCCCGGTTGTTACATTACCAATCCTTGAATGGATGGAGGGAAGAGTTTCTTTGAGGCATACTGATTTTGTTAGTAGGCAGAGGAAGGCTGGAAAGATCTGTGGTTCCAGAAGCAGTCTTTGTTTTGTCATCCTTCTGAAAGTGCAGATTCGAGGAAGCCGGTCACTTGGGGTCCATGCAGAGTTAGATGCTGGGGTGCTAACTCAACTTGGTTCTCCTTGTTGCTGGAAAGTTAGTTGCAAACCTTGTGTTTGCATACTAATTTCTCCGGTTTCCCAGGTTTGCTCTTGCCATGAACAAGGCCATGTTGTGGTCCAGGAGAAAAACAGTCTGTGAGCAATTGCCCTCTCTTTAGTGGTTTGGGGGAAAGGGCCTCTGAGTTGGTCAGAGCCCAGGAGAAAGAGGAGGTCTGTCTGGGCCCAGGAGGAAAGATCTGCCCTGGTTGGCAGCCCAGGACAAAGAGAGTAACACTGACAGTGAAGGGATCAGAACTTCTACAGTTGCCTGGGGACATCGCAGAGTCACATGACACGGTTAAAATACTGTCCAATCAAGTTTTGAGACTTGTCTCTCACTGAGGTGTGAGGTGGGGCATCCTGTGGAGATGGATGTCAAATAAATGTCCTCTGTTGAAGAGCAAAGAACATGAGGTCCCTTACCAGTTCAGATGGCAAGAGGAGAAGCCTTCACGTGTCCAGTTTAGAGTGTTACAAATGAGAAATCATCTGTTGTCCAGTGAATCCCAACATAGAGGATCTGATCCTTTGTTTAACCTCTGCTGTTACATACAGTGAGTGCTTTTACTCTTGAAACCTTTATGCAGAGACACGCAGAGTGCAACTGTCTCCAAATCTGTTCTGTACGACATCTATTGCAGGTCTGTCCGTCCTGGAAGAGGGATCCCTCCTCAGTTGCTCTTCCTGAGGTTTCTACCATTTTTTCCCCGTTAAAGGGTTTTTTGGGTTTTTCCTGATCAGCTGCGAGGGTCATAAGGACAGAGGGATGTCGTATGCTGTAAAGCCCTCTGAGGCAAATTGTGATTTGTGATATTGGGCTTTATAAATAACATTGATTGACTGATTGATTGAACTCTCCTAGATGTGTGTGTAAGAGCAGGGGCTGAGCCCCGGCTGTTTTTTTTTTCTTTTTTACCAAAATTATGAGCACTTGTTTCATTTCAGCTCAGTGTGACATTCTTGTGCACTTGTGGCGCATGGTGTTTTTCCACAGGCAGAGGAAGGACAGACAGAGGCAGAATTGATGACAACTGCACTCACCGTGCCACTGCAAGTGAAACAAAAGTCCTAGAGGCAAAAAGCACATAGGAGTTTTATATTAATGTAGCCCAGGCCACACAAAAGATGTACAGATGACAAAAACAAACATTTAGTTAAATACTGTTCATTCACGTAACTCAGGCAAAGGCTGCACCGAGGCAACAAACACTGGAGAATAGGCAGCTATTTTAAAGGGACAGATATTACCTCGAGAAGTATCAAGAAGATCAGGACTCAGTATCGTCAGATACTCAATGTTAAATGACTCAGATTGGGATTGGGGCAAAAAAAAAAAACTTGATTGGGACATCCCCATGCATTCTTATCCTATGTAGTCAGAATACTGACCTTCCCAGATCTTCAAATATCGAAATTTCTCATGCCCCCAGGCCTGTGATAGTGACACTAAAGGCACTCTTTGGTGTCACTATAAGACTCACCCTTTAATGTCTGTATGTGACACGTAGCTGTCTCCTCAGTGAACCTCGTTAATACATTAAAGTTGTCAAACAGTTAAGATTAGGCTTAGGCAACAAAACTACTTCATATAAAAACATTTTTTTTAATAATATAAGTATGTAAGGTGACATGAGTATGTGATGGACAGTCATAAGTTATGTAACACTAAGACTTCTGGTTTCACATGGGGCTTGAACAGCAGTGTCTTGGATGGAAGTCTGTGTTTGACCCGTACCCACCCTTCACAGACTTCCTGGCTTTTCATACTTTGTCAGTTGCTCTGAGTGTTAAATATTGGTGCAAATGGGTTTACATTGGAGTTACTTGAGAGCTCTGTGCATCACATAGAGATAGCAAATTGCGCCTTTGTCATTGGTATCACAAGCAGAGGGGTGTCAGTATTTGCTGACCTTGAAAAGACAACAGGCTGCTCGGCTGCAGTAGATTCATAAGTAGATGGAATCCAAGAAAGAACCCCAGAATGCAAAGGGTTAGAAATCAATTAAATGTTTGGTGATGTTGGTTAGGTGCTCACAGGCAAGTGTAAAAGAACCACCTAAACTGAATTCTGGAATGGCGTAGGGTCACGATGCCTCCCTAGGGCCAGGTGATCCTTCTTTGACCTATGTTTGATGGCGAGATAATAGGGGGAATGTGTGTGTAAGTGTATGTGATTAACCTTAGGCAACACAGCTGAGGGTTTTACTGAACTAGGCCACATTCGGCCCGAAGTGAGTGAATATTTAACCCATCACAGCTGTGTTGGGGAATGTGTTGCCGAGGGCACAAAAAGGACTCCTGCTAATTTTGTCATGGATAGAGGTGGATGCCAGATGTCTGTAGAATACGTTCTCTTTGTAAACACACACTGTTTAGTTAACCGTAACTCTATGCTTCAGTAACCTCTAATAACGTGTGCACTCACCTGTGTCCTAGAATTGTGTAGCATTAACAAGTGTGGAAGTGTTGTAGGTACCAGTTGGACTTGCTCGCATAAATCAGCAGATTGTTGTACAGAAGGCGCCATCATTATCATAACAAAACAGCTGGGATATTATCCTTAATTAGAGGCTTTAGTAAAGGGAGTCTTTTTTTCCACCTCATTTAATTAATGAACTCCTCTCTTGTGGAAAACCTGGCAAGCTCAACACTTGGAAAGCTCAAATGTGGATAAAAGGGTTCCTTGGCCAAGTCTTTTGTCAGTGAAATGCAATTATTTATTTTTCTCTTTGACAACAATGATGAATTCACATTTTACTAAACAAACATTAGCTATGCACGTTTCTCTTCTTCGGCTGTCTTCTGTGGAGCAATGCAACCATTCTTAGCCCACATATGTCATCATGTTTCAGCCAATGGCCATGAAAACATAAGATTAAGTATCAGAGCTTTTTATTCATTCGGATAGTTACATTATTTATTTTGCTAATTATATTTAATCCTGCATCTGTTGCACAGAGATTCTTTTTTTTTTATCATATTTCTGCTGTGTGATCTTTTTGTTGGCAGCAATGCCCCAGGAAGAGATGTGAGCAATTCATAATTAATACAAGTTCAGCTCAGTGCTGTCTGTTTGCCTTTTGAGAGATTGCTGCCTGATGTTCAAAAATAATTCTTTGTGAAACTGCTATAGCTATTTAGACACATTTTATGAAATGTATTCCATTTCCCTAAACTGTTATCACAAAGTTCCAAAACTTGAGACTGTTCAAGCAAAATGAAGCAATCTGCTGAAACATTCAGTGTAATACTTAAATTAAAATGGCTCACAAACACCTTCTGTCCAATGTATGGTGGGAACAAGGATTGGGCCAGTGTTAGCATTGTCAAAACGGTTTGATTGTAAGCCAAACACCAGACCAGACTAGTATACCAGTTTTACCAGGTGTCATACTTGACTCAGCATACATAATGACACCCTGTCCCAACAGCAAACGGGCATCAGATTATCGCATTCTCTGTCCACACTGATTCCATTAAATATGCACATCTGTTATGTCATGTAAGCAAACCACATAGCTACCAGTTGGGCACTTGAGTTATGACTGAAGATGTAACCACTTAAAAGATAGATGAATAGCCTTATCGCTATCGCCCTACGTTTGTAACAGTGTTTTTTTTAAACAGAAAACTCACATTATGTATTGTCATATATACTAAAAATTTAGATACAATATAGCCAACAGCATGCAGCCTAGCTTGTTATTAGCATGGTCATTTACCTTTGCAGAAACTCTGAGCTCACCAGGGATCTCCCTCAGGCCAGCTTCCACTTTATGTTGGTTTTGGTAGTGAAATGAGGCATCGTGTGCAGAATTGCTTTTCAGCTTAATGACTCAGCTGTTCCTCATCCAACCAACAAGAGTTTAGCTCTAAATGCAGTGCTGCATCACTGGCAATTAGTCAGGACATCTTTTGTTGCCCTTAAATCCAAAATGTTATTGGTGCAGTTTTAGCTTTCTTGAGAGACTGTCTGCTGTGTCTCACCTCGTCACCCCAAACAACACATGAACTTTCTAGTAAATAAAAAATGTGTGTCTCTGCCCCACATAATTGAGCATGCAGTGGCTGCTCATGATAATCCATCTTAATGAATGAAAGTGCTTCTGCATGTCTGCTAGGCATGTCTGCCATTCATTTGGCAGACATCCACCAGCCCCATCTCAGGGCCTGCAGCCAGCTAAGCACCCTAGGTTGGTGGGTCCAGTAGTGGGGGACAGGGGCTCATCAGGATGCCCAACGCCTCCATTATTACAGTTTCAGTAGAGGGTGAGCAGACTGTGTCATATAGATACTTCCCTGCTCCTTGGCCCTCCGCTGGGTTAGGAAGGAGCCCCTATAGGCTGTGGGCCATTTCCCCTCATTGATCAGGCTTTGGCTGCCTTGGTGGCTCCGTCAAAGTCCCTCCTGGGCAAGGCGAACTGCCCGAGTAGAAACTGCAAGGTACTGGATGGCTTGTTGGAGAAAATGCATGAAGTCATGGCAGTCCAGACACAGCTGGCAAGCACAGGCGCCATACGGTCCCTGTACCAGCGCCATCTGGTTGGCCAGCTAGAGGAGGGGTGTAGTATGGATCTAATAATTGAACTACAACGTGTCTCCTCACTTCTTCCAAAGCTCATGAGAGAGCAGGGTGAAGCAGCTGGTTGTGCTATTGCAAGTTTGTGGGTTTGAGTTTTTGGCCAGTTACCATCTCTGGCTGTCACAGTTCATACTGCAGCCAGAGGATAGGGTGTGTCTGTTCAAACTGAGCCATCTGCCTTGTTTGGGCCTGATGCATCCATGATGACTCAGCAGGGCCAGAAAGCCTGTTACTGTGCTAAGGAGGTGTTAGGCACATGGGAGCTCCCTGTCTGGCAGGATCTTCTGAGTCAGGCGCAGGGCGCTCTGCTACATCCCTTTCCACCGGGACTTGCGCAGTCAGCGGTTCAGACCATGCAGAGTGCTCGGGCACTGTCTACGAGGGCTGCATACTCTTACCTCTGGAAGCTCTATGCATCATGGTGCACAACTAACCGAATTGATGCACTGACATGTGCAGCCCCAGAGGTGCTCCGGTACCTGCAGGGGCTGCTTGAGGCGGGAAAATCACCTTCAACCCTTAGAGGCATGGTGGCAGCTATCAAGGCTGCAGGTGATTATAGGCTTGCAGATGGTGACTGCAGCCTCATCTCTCAGTTCCTGAAGGGTGCGTAGGGGCTTGCACTGTGCACCAGGAGGCCAGCCATTCCATTGTGGGACCTAGGTCAGGTGTTAGCTGCCCTGCAGCAGGAACCTTTTGAGCCTCTGGAGTCAGTCAGCATTAAGTGGCTTTCTCTTGGCAGTGACATCAGCCAAAAGAGTGGGGGAACTGCACACTCGGTCAGTGGATAAGAGCTGTTGTCTTTTCCTGCTGGATGGCGCTGGTGTCATGTTGTGTCCAAACCCTGCATTCCTGCCAAAAGTACTCTCAGACTTTCATTTGAATCAGTCGGTGGAGTTGCAACCCTACGACCACTCCAAGGAGGGTAGTGAGGGTCACAAAGACTCAAATCTCTGTCCCGTTGGAGCCCTAAAGGTTTATGTCTGGCGCACTGCAGTATATAAAAAGGCAGACCAACTCTTTGTCTGCTTTAAGGCCCAGTGCCAGGGTGAGCCGGTGTCGAAGGCTGGGCTGTCTTATTGGGTCGTGGAGACAATTCAGCAGGCTTACAGAGGGGCTGGCATGCCAGTATGGTGGGTTCGTGGGCACACTCAACATGAGGTGTAGCCACCCATGGCTCGAGGCCGCTCTGTACCAGTTCCAATCAATGTTAATCAGTGGGTACATGCGCAAGGTGGGGCTTCTTTTGGTACATGCCGGCCACATAAAGTGATGGGTCTTAAAGATTACTAATTTTCCATGTCGATTACCCCAGATGGGGTCAATTCCCATAGTTATGATATAACTACTGGGTGGGGAAATAATATCCTTAATTAGAGAACCAAGGTTACAATGTATTAAAACCTAATCCACACTCTTAGCCTTGTCCAGGGCCTTGCATTGTCTGTTTTGTTATGCTCATGACTACTGCCTGTATCTCAAATTGCCTCTTTGGGACATAAAGTTTACCTTACCTTACTTACCTTACCTAGCTTTGCCCAAGACAATTAGTGTAAATATAGAAAGGGTGGAGGGTACGCACACCCAAAAAACTTTTAAAGGTGCTGCATCAAAAAATCTAACTAAGGCAAGAATCAGACACAAGATCTGCACACTGTAATGAAAGATCCCAGCTTTTAATTGTGCATTATTTTGATCCGACAGAGATCTTCATCAGGCATTGCCAAACCATCGTCACTAAGCAGAACAATCAATATAGACTCAAACACATTCATAACTTAGGTGATTGTGATATGCATCACTGAGAGTCAATCTACACTCAGGTTGGACCAATCGAGTTGTACCAATCAGAGCAGAGTTAAACAAGGTTGTCTGATACTCCCACATGGGGGATAGATTATGCCTCCATGAAAAGGAACCAGAAACATCAAGATACAGACATACAACACATAAGATGTTGAGTCAAATATGTTTTATACATCATAAAAATCATCCAGGAAAAACGCTTATCATGAAAACTACCATATAGAAAAAGACAAATAAGAAATACAAAAATAGACAGCAGTAATATATAACTTGGCCAGAAAGAGTTTTTAGGAGTACAGGCCAATTCAGCCTAGCAATTGGTATTGGGACCTACGACAAAAGGGACGACATGAACAAAAACAAAGAGAATGAAAAGGTAGGTTGCATCAACAGAAAAACAGATTTATTGGAGAAACAATCAAATTCAGACTATGTTTATTGTAAGAATCATCTGTTTTACAAATGCAGTATACTATATACTATATTGAATTTACTAATTTAACCTCTCTAACTCTGCCAGTACGCCGACGTCCTCGCTCCCCTCCTCCTCTGTGAAATGGTATCTCCCATTCAGGATTCAGGAAGCTCTGGACTTTTCAAAAATAACATCTTTTTTTTTTTTTTCTTTCTTTCTTTTTTCTTATGTATTTCGCACCAGAGCAGCCTAAACACACATAGTCCAAAATCGCGGTGAGTGGTGTCATGTCATGTCATGCCGTTTTTCGACGGGAAATGTTGCAGGATTACTCGCCATCTTATCTGGAGCTGTTAGCGGGGACTTAGCTGTTTTATAAAAGATAAGAGTCTCACTCCTATCACTTTTTTTGGCTGAGATATACCATCTATATAGTGGGATCATAACTTTCACGTTTCATGTGGCTTTATTTGGTGATATTTTATGGTGTTTCTGTGTCAAAAACAACATCAGCTATCACAATCACGCCTGATTTAAATCATTACAATGTTAGAAGCTGGCTGAGTGTTGTTTGATCACTGACAGTACTGTTTTGAAGCCGAGTGACCGACTTGTCTTTTGGAACTCCGCCTGGATCTTTTCATGGTAAAAACACTGTAGAATGGTCATACTTTGAGCAACCTTCTTCAAATTTGAAACAAGTATTCATTGATAGTGTGCCTACAGCTCCACAGTGTCATTTACCTGCTCAGATGAAGCCACAGACAGTTATGCATCCTGAAAAACATTTTTTATTTTATTTTAGGCAAAATCTTCAATTTTTTACTGACTTCAAAGGTCCATTACTCTGTGCCTGTATCACCTAGAGTGTTTCTGATACTTTCACAAGAAACTTCAGAGAGTTTTCTTTCTGGCAAGAAATCATGTATGCATGTAGCCAGAGCGGTTCAGAAGCTACAGTCATTTTAATTTGTATATGTCATTTTAGACATTTTTGCTACAAAATGGGGGTGGAGTACAAGAGATTTTTTGAAAGAGGTGGGATGGAAACTTTTTTCAATATTTGAATTATGTTTTTGTCTTCGGTTTCCTATAGCAACCTGAAGTCATTTTTTCTTGTTCTTTGATGATTATAATGTCTAGAAAATTTGATCTGTGAATGATCATATTTAACTGTAAATTCAAGATGGCTGCTGGCATTTAGAAAACTTGTGAAATCCAGCAATTCTTTTATAGTACCTGGCAAAAGGAGGGATACATCATCTATGTCCATTCATCCACTTTCATCCGTGTATTCCGGCCAGCAGACTGACCAAGGCACCCCAGAAGTCCCTCTCCTCAGCAGTGTTTTCCAGCTCCTCAAGGGGGATCTCTCTGTGTTCCCAGGCCAAATGAAATTTATTATCCTTGTAGCGTGTTGTAGGTCTTTTTGTGGGGTCTCCTTCCAGTTGGGCAAACCTTAAAAACCTCTTGATTAGCACTTTGATTAGATGCCCGAACCACCTGAACCGGCCCCTTTCAAAGCAATTTAAGTAGCGGCTGTACTCCGAGCTCCCTCCGGATGTTGTAGCTTCTCCCCCATGTCTAATGCTGAGACCAACCACCCTACAGAGGAAACTAATTTTGGCTGTTCAGACCTGTGATCTCATTCTTTTGATCACTACCCAAATTTCATGACCATGAGGCTCAGAACATCTCTGCTCTTTGCAGATGACGTAGTTCTGTTGGCTTCGTCACACCATGACCTACAGCATGCACTAGAGCTCATTGCAGGCAAGCATGAAACAGCTGGGATAAGAGTCAGTACCTCTAAGTTTATGATTCTCTGCCCAAAAATGGTGGAATACCCCTTCTGAATTGGGAGAAGGTTACTGCCACAAGTGAAGGAGTTCAAGTATTTGAGGAGCTTGTTCAAGAGTAAGGAGGTTTCCTCAGTGTACATTTGCCCAAGACTCAATTTAACACAAACTCTTATTCAAAGTGTCCAACATATAAGGAAATTGGGTCATGGGGCTACCCATAGCTGTGTCTTTCAACTGCAAATAAAAGGAATGTTTGTTTAAGAAAACATTTTGTTATTAGGACCAGTTTGGTCAATTCTTTAATATGGCTCAAACTACCTCAATACTGCCGTTAGGCGGAATGTCGGTATAGAGTAATTCCACATCAAACATAACCAGCTATTCACGGAACACTTAGTGTTTTATGTATTTTTTTTTATGTTAATCATATTGATACCTTACACATGTAAAGGCAAAGAGGTGTCATGAAGTTTTAGAAAACATTCAACAAATGTAGATATTTTCAAAGAGCCAATACCACCTGTAACAGGTCTACCGAGTGGATTTTCTAAATTGTTATGTACTTTGGATAGTGTGTATGGATGATCTACTTTCATATAATCAAGTTCTTTTTAGTGATGCCATTTTCAAAATGACAGGATAACGTGCTGTGAATGGTGTTTTTAAAATCCGTAGTCGGATCTGAGCCGAGATTCCTATAGGACATTTGATTGCTAAGCTGTTGATTAATTTCATGATCATAGTCACAAAAATCTATCACTACTGTAAACCCGCTTTTATCGGCTGGCTTGATTAATAATATTCTTGCCTTTATTTGGTTCGAATAGAGCCTCACTTTGATCTAATGATAAATTAGTATGTACTGTATTGTATTTTCTCTCTGATTTTTGTTGTTGTTAAGGGCTTGTAAAACATCTCTCTCTTCTTGGCAACAATAAGTGTCTAATGAGGCATTTCTATTTTTGGGAGGAACAGAGGTGGATTTGCCTCTGAAGGATCTGTCAGTACCTACAAGGGGCTTGTACTGCAGTTGTGAAAAGATGGCTGCATAAAACTACTACCTGAGCCTCTAGATGATTCTATATTAGACCTAAAAAAAAGAAAACTATCATAGATAACTCAAATGTGTACAGTTAGTTGTAGGTCCAAAAGACAAACATTTAGACTATTTAAAGCTTACTGACAACTGAGGACAATACCTTAATAGAAATAATCAAAGAACCAAAGACCTGAGAAAACATTCTCAGGTTTTCAGTTGAATTTTATTTGTATAAAAAAGGTCTTTCCAGTAACCTGGAGCACTTTTTGATTTTCAGATTTATTTGAGAGAGTGAGAGAGGGTCCTGTAACCTGGTGCAGTACGGGAGAAGATTTTACAGTTAGCTTACTTAATAGTGTTTTATTATGAACAAAAAAAATTCAAAGATGGAGACTTGTAAGCTGACTGATGTCGATAATTCAATCGTAAATTTCTTCTACTTTAAAAGAAAAAAAAATACGAGTTTGAAAGTTTTGTTAGCATTTACAGTTTATTCTGTAGCACTTCCACCACTCAAATAAATCATTAGCTACACATGATATCATATGCTTCTGATTTCTTTCTATACCATACAGAGGTTGAAAAAAAATGCATGTGTTTAGGGTTGTGCGAGGCTGGGGGCTTGAGGAGAACAATATGAAGTGATGAAGGCTGAGGAAGTAGTGAGATCTTGAGTCTACTTTTACCCCTGCGTGTATGCTGATGGAATGGTAGTACCCACTTCTTGAATTAGGATGAATGAGATTTCTGTTACAGGCTATGTCTGATTGAAGTTTCATTGCTATATGTGAAGAGGAAAAGTGGATTCAAAATGACGTAAACAGTGCAGATGATATCAGAACTTGTTTGCTTTACTTTCTCTACAGCAGAAAACAGAACTTGACACTTGCAAATGAGGTTGTCTTATCAAAGTACTGCCCCAGTTTCAGAAGTTGTCTTAGTGGGAGTTTTCCTCATCCTGAGCTGAGGGTCTGATGCTGGGTTTTCACTTTTAATCAGTTGGCCAGTTGTGAAGCCCAATGATGAAAGTGCAATACTAATAAACTTTATTTGGCTTTCTGGGGTTCTGTGGTAACAAGAGTTGACGCTACAATGGGCCTTTGTATGTATACTGTAAAATGAAAATCCCATGTGGCTCAAAAAGAGAAGGACGCCCAAATATAAAAACCAGGAGGAGAAAATGAATATTCATCAGATGGAATGAAGGAAACAATGTTGTCTTGTGTTTCTTGGCTTTCTTTGTAAAAACAGAATATATTATAGGAGAAAAACAAAAAAGAACAGCCTGTCCGCTCTGCCCAGTTTTCAGTTTAACATGTCCTCGTGCTCTAGTTCTTGTTTAAATTCTCAGGCCCCTATCTCCCTCTTAACTGCTCCTCTCACTGCTTCTATTTCCCTCTCTGTCTTTGCCCTCTCCATATTGGTCTCTACATCTTGAAAAAAATTTTTTTTTCTTCCAAAGATATTTTTTGGGGCATTTTTTAGCCTGTGTGAAAGGGGGAGAGAGAGGGGGAGTGACATGCAGAAAATGGCCGGCCCCTGTGGTAACAGCCTTGTACATTGGGCGCCTGCTCTATCCACTAAGCCACCGACGCCCCTAAATCTTGAAATTTATGTGGTTGAATATTAAAATCAAGGTCTGTGTGCCTGAGTGCTGTAATAGCACACCTAGGGGCAACTTCACAAAGAATGGATTGTGGCCACTGATACCACCATGAATCACTTGCAACCCCTATCCTTCCCTAGTCATGGTCAAAAATGGACTAAATATATAATTTTTAATGATATTATTGCACAGGCACACCCATAGCATTTTACATCTCAGTCCAATTTTCCCTATTTTTGTGTCTAATTGTATTTATCCATGTGACAAAGTATAAATGTTGCCGTTACACCAAGAACACAGGCGGCAGAACAATGAAATTTTGAGAGCACGAGCTACAGGTCTCGACCGACAAGGTGCAGATGCATTCCTCAAAACCCCAGGCTAGGAATTTAGATGTGACAGAGATTTAATTAAAGCTGCCAAAATGCCACTTGCCAGCTTTACACAGATGACGGTCATATATGCACTGGCCAAGTCACAGAGTAAAGCTGCAGAAATCCTAAATACAGGCTTAGGTGATATACAGCGGCAAAAGCTGGGGCACCCCTGGTCAAAATTTTGTTTACTGTGAGTAAGGAGTAAGTCGAAGATGAACTGATCTCCAAAAGGCATGAAGTTAAAGATGACACATTACGTGAATATTTCAAGCACGATTACTTTTTCATTTCAATCTTTTACAGTTTCGAAATAGAAAAGGAAAAGGGCCTAAAGTGAAAGTTTGACCACCCTGCATGGTCAATACTCAGTAGCGCCCCCTGGCAAGTATCACAGCTTCTAAACACTTTTCATAACCAGCTAAGAGTCTCCCAATTATTGTTTGGGAGATTTTCATTTATTCTTTCTGCAAAAGGCTTCTAGTGCTGTTAAATTCTTGGGCCATCTTGCATGCACTGCTTCTTTGAGCCCTATCAACAGATTTTTAATGATGTTTAGGTCGGGGGACTAAATCCATTTTATTCTGTGAAAAGTTCCCTGTGGCACTGGCTGCAACACAAGCCCACAGCATGATTGATACCCCTCCCCCATGTTTAACAGTTGGACAGATGTTCTTTTAATGAAATTCTGCACCCTTTTTTCTCCAAACACCTTGTTTATTGAGTCCAAGAAGTTCTATTTTATTTTCATCAGTCCACAGGACTTGTTTCCAGAAAGCATCAGGCTTGCTTGAATGTTCTTTTGCAAATTCTGACAGTGAATTTTGTGGTGAGGACACAGGAAAGGTTTTCTTCTGATGACTCGTCCATGACGGTCATATTTGTACAGGTGTTGCTGCACAGTAGAACAGTGCACCACCACTCCAGAGTCCGATAAATCTTCCTGCAGGTCTTTTGCAGTCAAATGAGGGTTTTGAATTGCCTTTCTAACAATCCCACAAGCAGCTCTTTTGGAAAGTTTTCTTGGTCTTCAAAACTTCCACTTGACCTCCACAGCTCCTGTTAACTACCACTTCTTAACTACATTATGAAACAGTTACCTGAAAACACGTTGCTGTCTTCTTATAGTCTTCTCCTACTTTGTGGGCATCAGTTATTTTAGTTTTCAGAGTGCTAGGCAGCTGTTTAGAGGAGCCCATGACTGCTGATTGTTGGGACAAGGTTTCAGGAGTCAGAGTGTTTATAAATCTTTGAAATTTGCATCACCTGGCCTCCTATCAATGATTGTGAACATGCCATAGCCATAACAAGCAAATTAAGGTCTGAGACCCTGGTACAAGTTGTCTGAGAGCTCAAATGTCTTGGGGTGCCCAAACTTTTGTGCTAATTTCCTTTTACACTCTAAAATTGTACAAAATAAAAATAATACACTAGTCTTGCTTAAAATGTTGAAAAGCATGTTTCACATTTTACTTTGTGCCTTTTGGAGATCAGTTCATCTTTTACTCACTTAAGTACTCACAGTAAACAAAATTTTGACCAGGGGTGCCCAAACCTTTGCATGCCACTGCATTGTGATATATATATTGTAGTATGTGGATTGTGGTGTATGTATTTTGTTGTGCCTTCCATGTTATATAATGTATAATGTAAATAATACAATACAATAATAATAAAATAAACTGTACAGTCTTTAATAACATTGTAGGACTACATGTAAAAGGCCAACTAGGGACAAGAGTTGAAAATTAGCAATAGCTGTAAACTCTTGTGGTGGCAAAACTACTATTTAATGAACAGTTTAAAGAAAAAGTCTTCACGTCGACTGTCTTTCTTGAGTTTTAATAAGCATTCATGAATGGAGACACTCACACATACAACCGCATGAACAGTCAGTCAGTAAGAGTGCCTAGCAAGTCTTCTCGCCCTGCTATCTTTATAGTTCCCATAACACATGCACATCAACAGTCAAAATATGTGGCGCCTTGACATTCCGAAAACACAACATCTCTTGAGACTAACAAGGACACTTGTTGTCCTCCCTGGCTCGTGACCTTGGTGTCTCTCACTGCTGTCACAGTAGGGGTTAAATGAGCACCACACATCATACAACATAGCAATACCATACCATACTCTGTTTTGAACTATGTTAAATTGCATTGCCACTATGAAATACAAAAAAAAAAAAAAAAAAATTAAAATCCCGTCTGTTTGTGCTGTTGGTGTTTTCAAACGCACACCTTTAAACTGTAAAAGAAGATGGCCTGATTTGAAGCGGAGGACATCCATTATAATAGTGCTTCAGTTTCCACCAACTCTCTGAAGACACTAATAACTTCACTGTAACTGCGTGTAGCTGTTAGCGCTGATGTTTGTGAATTGGACTGTTTTGCAGTGAGGCTCATTTGCATAGAAAGGGGCCAGTTTTGTGCCAAGTGTATGCATATTACCTCATTTAAAAACATGCAAATAGTACAGGAGTGCTTGGCAGCACAGTTAGGGTTGCATTTAACCCTTTGTGTGTGCTTTGAGAATAAAAATGTTTCTTTCTGTCTTATTTGTGCACGTTTATTGACCACAAAAACTGCATGATCCTTTTGTGAATTCATCCATTAGTGTTTCCTGAAATAGCTGAAAATGTTTCCTCGATACATGTCCTCACTGTGTTTGAAACAGAGCCATTATGGTGTATTAGATGATGCATTATATTTGTAAGACTCTGTGCCAGCGATAGCCGTGGACGGAGGCATTATGTTTTTGGGTTGTAAATCCATCTGTCTGTCCCATTCTTATAAATGGCACAAGCATCCATTTGGAGTCAACAATGAACTGATTAGAATTTGGCAGTCAAAGATCAAGGCGCTATACAAATGCAGGTCCATTTACCAAGAAGGCCTTCAGGAAGTTTCCTTAAATTTGGCACAAAGGTTGACTTGGATTCAAGAAAGAACTGATTTGAATTTAGTGGTCGAAGGTCAAAGGTCATTGTAATCTCACAAAACATCCTTTTGGCCATAGTTCAGGCCATAACAAATATCTATTAGGACACAGCGATGAAGTGATGACATTTTATATCCAAAAGGTTAAAGGGATATGCCCACATTTTTTTTGTTTGCGTGTCTTGCCTCACTCCCGAGTCCATGACAAGCAGATAGACACCATTCTTTCGGCTATACGTGCAGTAACAAGGGAGAGCCGGGCAGAGCTCGCCCACCGCTAATTAGCTTAGCTCAAATTCTGGGAGTCAATGGGAAGCATTAGCCTGCCTCTGCCTGCAGTCATCAGATGAACTCTTGAGCAACTCTAAACGGTCCTGTGTGCTTGTTGTGACTCGTTTTTTACCGCGTTATGTTACGTTATCTATTGTTAGACTAAGATTAGCACTTTATGTAAGTTTTGAAAGAAAAACATAGGAAACTAAACTGCAGTTTTTGCGCATGCGCGCCAGTAAACAGCTGAGGAAGAAAGCAGAAGAAGAAGAAGAGCTCATGCAGTAGATCGGTGAAGGAGTTTGTAGGACACTGTGGCACTTTTTTTGAGAGAGAGATTTATAAATCAGAATTTTACAAAGATGCCTCGTACGTGTGCTGTACGGGGTTGCGACAATAAGCAGAAGACATGGTCAAATCTTATTTTTCACTCAATTCCAACTAGAAATCTGGAGTGGATGAAACAATGGCTAGGGGCTCTGAACATGGATCCCAACACCCCACAAGAAGCAGTCAAGACGATGCTAGTTTGCTCAGAGCATTTTTCACGGGACGACTACTACAAAAAACTGGAATTCAGAACCCAAACAATGAGACTTTTCTTGAAGGACACGGCCATCCCATCACTCGGTGTCACACAGACAGTAAACGAGGTAAGTACTTGTGTTTTGTTTTCACGTTGTAACGCTTAGCACGGCATATTATCTTGCGCCAGACAAGATAAATATAAAATAAATACTGTAATAACTGTAATTGGATTATGGTACATGAATTATGCCTAATACCATTTTTCCTACTGAATTTCAATACTTTTACCAACTAAGATGTTATTCTTTTCATTTGCCATTGAATGTGTAGGGTATTGGATGATCTGTAATGAATTGCATTCAAATGTATTGCCTTCATGCATGTATTGTGGGTAATATGAACAGTAATCCTTTTTTGTTGAATAGTGTTATCTTACTTATTTCAGGACGAGGTGAGAGATGTCCCGCTAGATCCGACAGAATTGGTGGCTGATTTCAGCTATTGTGCCAGTGGTGTACCACAGTCAACCCCCCACAAAAGCCATGCTGCTGAGAGCCCCTTACTCACTTTTCAGCTGACTAGTCCTGAGCAGACAGGTCCGCGCACAAAGCCCTCAAGATCTGGGAAATATTTTGCCCTGGCACCAAGTTGGAGGGGACAATCGGTACGCTAATTACTCTGTTGTCATGTCTACTTTGTGATAAATGCAACAATTTCTGAAATCCATCTCTTTCTTGTACAGGGCATTGCATCCTCATCCGCAACGAGTGCTTCGGGCAGGGCACGAACAAGCCTGCTATTTCATGTAAATATATGCTACAAGCCTAGGAGCCAGGACAATAAAAAACAAATTAATCAATTTATTGCATCATATTTATATTTCATGCTTTTATTTAGCAATTATCCAGAGCACCAAAAATTCAATAATTGAACAGGCAGATATTTGTATATTCTCCTTTCTAAGAAATGCAGTGAGAAAAGTCAGTGCTGAAAAACTATACAAGTGAGTAGAGAAACTAAATATTGTCATGTTGATATGGCAACCACAGGAAACTAGCGAAAAGGAAACAGATGAAATGGATATTACTTCACAGTCATCCGCCTTGGACATCAGTATGACTTCAGAGCCTGGTGATGACCCTGCTGATTCCAGTTTCGTCCCCTTTACAAGCCCCTCCACCTCAGAAAAGGGATCTAGCTCGGAAAGCACATCCAGCGTTCCACAAAAAACAAGAACATGGATGGAAAAGAAGTGGATAGTGAATGAGTCCAAACTTATGGAACTATTTCACAGCTGCAGTATTTGTGGAGCTGAAATGTGTGACAACAGCCTAGCATCATCTGGCAGCAGACTCAAAGTGAGATGGCAATGCAACAACAGTCACACTGGAGAATGGGAGTCATGTCCAAATGTCCGTGGGATGGCTGAAAACAATCTGCTTACAGCAGCAGCAACGCTGTTCACTGGTGCAACTTACACTGACATGCAGCAGCAACGCTGTTCACTGGTGCAACTTACACTGACATTTCTGATTGGGCAGCGGTTTTGAGGCTTCAACTGCCCAAGAAAACCACATATTATAACATACAGTCTAGCTACCCGATTCCTGTCATTGAGGAAGCATACAAGATGCAGGAGGATGCCAGAATCTGGATGGTGAGGCGGTGCATGTGTGTGGAGATGGAAGAAGTGATAGCCCGGGCCATTCAAGCAAATACACAACCTACTCCTTCATGGATGACTCCACCAATGAAATCATACTCTTTGAATTGATTCAGGTAAGAAAAACACAATAATAGACAAAAAATAACAGTTATTGTGCTACAAAGTCTCTTTCAAAAATGTAATCACCAGTAACTCGTAAACCTTTCTTGTTCCCCCAAGGTGACCCAAACAAAAAGTTCTGTTGGTATGGAGCCATTAGGTTTCAAGAAAGGACTGGAAAGGCTCTTGGATGAAGGGATCCATGTAAAGGTCGTAACCACTGACAGACATCCGTCCATCAGGAAAACTTTGAGAGAGACTTTTCCAGACATAGACCACCAGTTTGATCCTTGGCATATAAAAAAGGTTGGTCTACTTATAACAATATTGTATGTGCCCATATAGCACAATACCTGTCACTTAGTATAATGCTGTGCTGTGTTTTCCCTGAGAACAGCCATAGAAAATAATTTGTCTGTGTGTGCCCTTTCTGAATTGTAATGTCCGTTTCTAATCCTTTTCCTCTTTTATTTTAGGAATAAAAAAGAAATTGGTCCAAGCCTCTAAACGCAAGTACTGCAAAGACATTGGTCCTTGGATAAAGAGCGTAACCAATCACTTGTGGTGGTGCTGCAGCACATCGAAAGGAGATCAATCAATCAATCAATCAATTTTATTTATAAAGCCCAATATCACAAATCACAATTTGCCTCACAGGGCTTTACAGCATACGACATCCCTCTGTCCTTATGACCCTCACAGCTGATCAGGAAAAACTCCCCAAAAAACCCCCTTTA